>NW_025933802.1:0-827 GCF_000764305.2 Hyalella azteca
TTTTTTGTCTTGTTTGACGAAATTTTTAGTTGTCTGTTTCGAATGGTGAACTTTTATTTTAGAAGATCTAAGTTATTTAATTAATTATATAATAGATACGTGCTATTGTTAGTATCATGTTTTCATCATGTCTTTGTCGGTAGTAATGAATTATTCACATTATTGTACATTATTCATGCATGATTCACAAATTAATTTACTTCTGAAAGTTTCAATCACTCGTACATTCTCCTACGGCTTTCTAAATCAGAGCAGGAGCACAGCCGTTTTCCTGCCCTAAAACGGCCCAATCGCACGGCCGTTTTTAGGGCCTAATACGGCGCAGTCGCACGGCCGTTTTCGTGCTCTAATTCTGCCCAGTCGCACAGCCGCTTTCCTGCCCTGATACGGCCCAGTCGTCCGGCCGTTTTCCTGTTCTAATTCCCTAAAAAAATTCGGGGACCGCCTAGGCTTCGGCCGAATAGTCACTACACTCGGCGCAAAGTTATTCTGGGTCAGTTGGCCAACTGATCGCAATCAGCGACTAGTCAGAACCTTCTGGCCGACTTTATTGTCGCCTGAGAGTAGGGCAAGAGTTGGCAGAATCCCCTCAGTCCCCTCACCAGGCTCTGGTAGCTGTCTGATTCGGGGACCGGAATGTAGACCAAAAAGCGGACATAGAGAAGCTGATTCCGAGTCCTAGGCGGTTCCTAATTCAGGGTCGCCACCAACTAAACATTTTGATAGGGTTCGGCGCAGTCCCACGGCCATTTTCGTGCTCTAATTCGGCCTAGTCGCACGACCGTTTTACTGGCCTAATACGGCCTCGACGTTATAATACAATAATA
>NW_025933803.1:0-933 GCF_000764305.2 Hyalella azteca
ATATTATTAGGCTATAATGTTTATAAAGGCAGCAGTATTACAGGCAATGTTGGGTCGCACGTCTGAGATCAAATAATATTAAGTGTAGCAATACTAAAGGCAATATTGGAGTGCGCGTCATAGGGCAAATAATATTAAGTGTAGCAATACTAAAGGCAATATTGGAGTACACGTCTGAGGTAGAATAATATTAAGTGTAGCAATACTAAAGGCAATATTGGAGTGCACGTCTGAGGTAGAATAATATTAAGTGCAGCGATACTAAAGGCAATATTGGAATGCGCGTCATAGGGCAAATAATATTAAGTGTAGCAATACTATATAAAGGCAATATTGGACTGCACGTCTGAGGTCAAGTACTAGTAAATGTCTGAATATTTTTCACGCTGACTTCATCATGCACTCTACACTATAAACCAGCAACGTAAGTAACACAAACCGCACCTAAAATCTTCTCTCCTAACACGCACTAATGTTTTTTACGCTGACTGCACAGTTATCACTGTACAGTCGGCACTCTAAACCAGGGGCCATACTTTCAAAACTCGCTAAGTGAGCGTAAGTACTTACGCTCTATTTTCTCGTCTATGATTGGTGGATTTTGCTTGAAAGGCCGTCAATGATTGGCTGATGAACTTACGCTCTCTTAACTTTTTTTGAAAGTATAGGCCCAGAAGCGCAAGCCTCAAGCAGAATTCGTCCCTCCAATGCGCGCAGCATTTTATTGTGCGGGACGGCGTTCGTATAAGATTCATGGCAGTCAATACACTTGAGTCGCGATCCCACCCATTCATCGTAAATGCCCTTGGGTTATGGCTGTACTTAACTAGTTCACTTTTCATCGGAAATAGAAGTGGTGATTATTTTGATGGCGTTTTTTCGATGGGTTAATTAATAAATTGGGCGCAAGGGGAGTGTGTTGAGGGCTTTTTC
>NW_025933804.1:0-14503 GCF_000764305.2 Hyalella azteca
ATTTTAGTCAGGTAGGGAATACCTATATCTATCTTACAAGATGCAACTACAGCTTCCTTGCCTTTTCTAGAACTGCAAGATTCCACCTAGATGAACTGCAAGATTCCACCTAGATGAACTGCAAGATTCCACCAAGATTCCACCTAGATGAATTACCTTCTATCTATTTGTTGAGAAAAGTTCACAAGTGGGCTGCAGGATTTCAAATGTATAGAAAATTTATCACATGGCAACCATAAGATCTACAAAATAATTATGAAAATTCCAATCTAAAGTGCCATTGATGATGTATTGATGTAATCTGGAAAATTACAAAGCATAATTGAGAATCTTGCCTATATTTTGCATTTATCTTAAAAATTATTTAGAATAAAAGGTAAAGTTTAGACTGCTACTTACTTTTTTAATGCTTTAGGAGACATTTTCCTTCTCCTGACCTTCAATTGAGTTAACATCATTTATAAGTTATTCCGCAAATTAGAGGATGTGCATTTGAAAAATTATTATCTTTACTTATATCTTAAAATTATTATTATCTTCAAAGATAATAATAATTATTATTATCTTTGAAATTCTCTAGTTATCTTACTTAATAAATCTTTACATGAACTTACAAATCATATTTTTATTTCTGCTACTGCTGGCAATTTATGGAGGGAATAAAATTTGTAAAAATTTCATTTTCAATGTCAGTTTTTTTTTATTTAATTGTATATATATTCTGTAAATAGTATATATATTATTCTGTACTCATTTGAAGATTTTAATCTATGATATTGCAGGTGCTGCACCAATACATTATTTATTTAATATCATTCATTCTGTACTCCATTAAACATGTAAACATTTTTATATTGCAGGTGCTGCAGCAATGCATGCGGCTCAGCAGCTCTGCGTGCGCCAGGCAGCCTGCAGGCCCAAGAAATACTTCTGACGCTCGTCAAAACTTTGAAGAACCAGTCTTTGATTCTCATTTAATTCATGGATCTTATAATACAGCATTTAATACTCCCCTTAATTATAATACACAATCATCAAACATATTTAATAATGGATTCATGAAGAAGCTATTAAGAAGTTTATCTTTTTCCGAGGTCGTGCAAGCTTCACATAAAGCTCGGGATATCCTTGCCAGCCGTGAAGTCCTGCCGAGCGTTGNTTATGCTCCGCCAGCCTAGTGTAAAAATTGCGAGACGTCATACCGACGTACGCTGATGCGCACTGCGCACAACTGTATCTATATACTAGGGACGAACGCATAAAAAGAGGGAGAGCATCTTTATACTTGAAGAACGAACCGATTTTGAAGTTATTCACCAATAGCACCTGCAGATTTACATTCGGAATATATTTATTGATCAAATCTTTCAATTCCCTAGCCATAGTCTCAGATGCTTTACCGAAGTAGGGAAAAGAACAATAAATCAGGTTCCTACTGTCACAATCGGGAACAACTTCATTATATTGCCTTGACATGAATTTCTTAATTTGACTATAAATCAGTTGCGATGGAAACCCATTTAAAGAAAAAATGCTGCGCAAAAACTCAAATTCAGTGTGCATAGCATTGAAAGTTGAACAAATACGGAAGCCACGATTTAATAATGTTTTAATCCCATTTAATTTAAAACGAAATGAGCAAAAACTAAAAAAGCTGGTGTTTAAACCGGTAAACGTTGGCTTTCTGAACACAGAGGTCTGGAAACGGCCATTAGATATTCTATATATATAGAGATATATAGATGAATAGATATATAGATAATATTAGATAACATTATAGATAGATAACATTAGATATAGATAACATTAGATATATAGATAAATATTCTGGCTGTTTTCTTTGCTTTTAAATTCCTGGTAAACTTGCGACTTAAGCAATCTAGTAATTTTTGTTCTTTAAATAAGGTCCCGTTCCGTAGGCACTCGTGCTGACTACAGAGTCGGTTTAACCGCGCCTTGTCTCGTTCAAAACTCGAATGATCGGGTTCGGCAACGTTCGCCGGTAAGTGCGCCATGCCGGTGCTCTAGCCCTTTAAGCCCTGGTAGATGGAAAATGAGGTAATGATCACCTCGTCTTGCTGACAATTATTAGTATGTAATTCACGATAGTTCTACCGCGTTTCGCAAATTTCAACTAAAGCCTTCTGGCAACATCGTTTAAGACACAGCCACCAGCAAGCCTATTCTGCATCTGCCGCGCTACGGGGCGCATGCCGGAGGCCAGCTTTGCCAAACTTCACACTTGGTTCATATTTATTTCCGCAGGTAAGAGCTCTAGAGGGCATAGCAGCCTATGAAGTCAAGTGCTCAAAGCCATAGCGCCGGATGTCCACAGCCACTATTATGTGGCTGTGGGTATCCGGCGGTACGCTTGCTAAAGGTAAGCATGGCCATGCTGCATCTGGCCAAACCTCTTCAGGCCTAACCTACACAAGTTGCAACAGTTCTCAACACAAAACAAGCCTGAGTGGACCTAACCTAACCTCATTGACTACAGGAAGTTAGAAAGGCGGTTCAGGTGCGCTGGTAGAGCCAGTCATTGGCTGTAAGAAAGTTGTGAGCCGGGACAGCGTGAGTAGGTTAGGCCAGAACAGGTTAGGTCGGAGTAGGTACAGCCGGATGAGGCACTGCCTGCTTATGAGCGAGCATGCTTAATAAAGCATTGGCTAAAGACCTACGGCGCTAATATCTTTCGGCGAAGTGTCTGTATTATGGAGTTCAAGCGCAGTATGCGGTTTCTAGCTCTGATGCTGACTTGCTGAGTGAATGCTTGGTGACGCTGGACGTTGGCTCCATGGTTTATTTAATTAAGAGTGAAATTTGTGGCCTAAGACTGCGCTACCACGCGCTTCTACTAAGCAAGGTTGCCAGACGATATTTTTTCCGGCAAATTCCGCGATTTAGTTTTTTTGAATTGCGTTTGCTGGCTAAAATTTATGATAAAGGTACTTCCTTTGTTCCTCACAGCTAAATAAATACAAGCATGCACCGGTTTGAGAACTGCTGCCACTTATGTTCTATAAACTTTTATTGTTGACGTATTTATCATCTAGGTGTGTCTTTTAGTGAATTTTAGTTATTTGAAGTAGTTAGGGAGGCTAAACCTGCATTCATTTACTCTTATGCATTGCCTCAAGTGAGCATTTATTTGAAATTCCTCAAATCTTGTACTGAGCTGCACGAGAACTGATCTCTCTTAAGAGATCGTTGACTTGCTTCCTGTACCAAGACGTTCAAGAGACTAAAAGCTTACCAGCAACAAGTCCTCAGGCAGAGGCCTTAGGCCTGGTGCCATCAGGCTGACCTTGTGGCTTCATGTAAACTCTGACAGTCTAACTCAGGGTGGACACCCAGCAAAAAAGATGGGGTACTTCCTAATTAAATTGTAAAAACTTGAAACAATAAATACTGGGAGTTTTTCACTGAAACCTACATATATACTAGTAGGTATATTGTATATATCCAGTTAAAGGCCTTTTTTTGTTTCTGGACATGGCCTTTTTAAGGCCAACTGCCATCTGGCAACCCTGCTGCTAAGCGTGCTGTGTGCCAAGGAGTGAAGGACTTTCTTGTGTCTTGTGTTCAGTGTTGAAATTTATTAATTTACAGGGACAGGGTCTTGCTTGTACACATTTATTTTACATGATCTCATCAGACTCATCCCATTCATGATCCCAGTTCCAGGGTGCAGAGTTAGCAAGCTGTGTCACCAATATATGGATTTTTTGCCCAAAACATTGCCAGCCATTTTCAAGATGCGTCGCCAGGTAATTTTTAATAAGAAAATGCTGCTGATAGTATATGCCACGCACTGCAGCACTTACACTCATTGCAACTGATTTCCGGACAAGCTTCACTGCATCCTGATCGATTCAATTTAAACATGCCAGAATCCTTACTGTATGCGCTTGTACTTGCTTGTACACATTTATTTTACATGATCTCATCAGACTCATCCCATTCATGATCCCAGCTCCAGGGTGCAGAGTTAGCAAGCTGTGTCACCAATATATGGATTTTTAGCCCAAAACATTGCCAGCCATTTTCAAGATGCGTCGCCAGGTAATTTTTAATAAGAAAATGCTGCTGATAGTATATGCCACGCACTGCAACACTTACACTCATTGCAACTGATTTCCGGACAAGCTTCACTGCATCCTGATCGATTCAATTTAAACATGCCAGAATCCTTACTGTATGCGCTTGTGGTCATTCAGATTTTAACTATTTTCTAAATAGTTGGCTGAAGACTGGCGAATATCTAAAATGCAGTAATTTCAATGCAAATGTGTTGCAAGATCTTCTGAAGGTGTAAATTTTGCTGCTGGTGCATTGCCAAAGATCTTGCAATATTCACCCACTTTCTGCACCCTGGGACTCGTCTATACGTACTCCAATAGCACGGTAGTACCCTATATAAGGATATACTTGCACGTTTCTTATCCAATACAATTTTTGGCTCTTGCCACCACATCATTTCTCCTAAATCTCTAGCTTACCTACCAGAGCAGAACAACCTAGCTGAATTAATTATTCTCCTTTTATTACCCTTCTCACCTAGCTATTAGCTAACATAGGCATGGTCTGTTCCTACTAATTGGTAACCTTGTCCTCGTCCAATGCTAACCCTCATTCAGGCCTGTATATTGTATGTTACTATTATAATTATAGTAGGTCACTCTCATGGGAATTGGGAACTAAGTTATTATGATGAATTTCAACTATATACTTGCTGCTTTTGTGAGAAATTACATCATTTACCTGCAATTGTATTTCAGAATTCTATAACCTGTGATGAATATACCTATCTATGTATATTGGCTTAAACTGAAAATTGCCTGCTAGTTCCTCAATACTTGATCAAAAGTCAAGTTCCTTGACTTTTGCTACTCAATTCTTAATTTCTTTGGAAGCCATTGCACACAAAAGCTATAAATTCTCTGTACCTCTGGAAATTGCCAGCAACTTGCACAAGGTCTTGAACTTTATCTCCTAAAATTTTGCATGTTTTCTTCAAAAGTATGTTTTAACTATAGTTTTGCCATTTATTCAAGGACTTAATTAAAGGAAAAGAAAGTACCTATACTTGTTAAGAAATTGTTGATAAATTTTCTGTGAATTCCTTCCAGTAGTGACCATTAGAATTGGGGAAACAAGATACTGGGAGCATTGAAAATATTGTGACAGTTCAGTCATGTATTTTCCAGCCCTGCAAAGTGAGCTTGCAGCTTTGTCCAAGAAGCTACTTGGAGTCATTGGGTGAGATAAGTATTCTTAGATCTTATTTTGTGGAAGTTTTGTTGTCAAAGTTTAATATAATGTGTGAAAGAAATCCATGTTTGATAAAGATTAATATACATCTTAAGACAAGAAAATCATGTTCTCTCATATTGTGCTGTCTATGTAAATATATTTGGCTCAAGATACCAATATTTTTCTTAACAAAACGATAATGGCTGACACATAAAATGAGTAGCACAATATTATCATTGGCCAAACTATAGTTTGTGAAAGATTCTTGAAGGACAATAAAATGCTACTCTGATTAAACTTTCCTTCTAGTCGGCAGATGTTGGACTGATTATGAATGCCAGAGATTTTTGAAATAGTTGCCTGTAGCCTTAGCTTTGGGCATGTTTGTTATTGCCAGCTTTATTCTTCTTAATGTCACTGAATTATTAATATTATCAAGTTCACTCAGTTCATTTATAACAAAATTTTCAAAATATTTGAATGACATTATTTTTTTAAGCAAATATTTTTAAATGTTATGGTTAAATGGTAATTAAATATATTAAACCGGACAAGGCATGTGAGAATAACTGATTAGATGACTCGCTATAGTAGGTATTTCTATGGCAAACTAAACCAGTAGGTAGTTTATTTTTGTTCAAGAGAAATTTTAGATTCTTTATATATTCCTAAATTGTTGCAAAATTTTGGTTTAAATGGGATATTCTTACCCAGCTGGAAAGGGTTAGGACTAGGGAATGAATATCTAACTGATGATTTGGCATGAATATCTAACTGTAGTTCCGTATTTAATTCTGCTGACAGAAATATTTACTATGTATTGACTATAGATTGACCATCTCTTTCATTTACAGGACGCCGCTGCGTGCATTGGCCACCCAGAAGCTGACCAGCTTCCATAGTGATGTCCAGCAGAAGCTGGAAAATGGCACTTACCGTCTTAGTCACGCACCAATGGTTATGGGAATAAATGTTGATAGCAAAGTTTATGTGAACAAGGATGGATTTAATTTAGATGTGGTCAAATATCTCGAGGGTCAGGAAAACTGGAACTGGAAGGATGTTTTAAACCCGAAGCTGAAAGCCTCAAGTTATGGGGACTATTACTGCGCGCTGGAATTGATGCCCTCGAGTTATTTTGAGTCGCGGGAGAAATTAGATTACCTTTACTCGCTTTTATGGCAAAATGATCCATCATTTGATCCAAACGAGCCAGTGGAGACCATTGAAAAAATTCCTTTGGAAGAGGCTCTTGAACTGCTGACAGTGACGCTGTCCTGCAATATGGAGTATTATTTGGCTAACCGGGATGAAATGGAGAAGGATTTAGGGCGCAAGCTGGATAGTTTCAATGCAGAAGATGAGAGTTTCATGAAGAGGTTAGAACGAGAGCTTTTCTACAACCAAGTCATCAAGATAGTTGGTGAGAGCGAGGATGACGACAAGGCAACCTTTTCAGTGATGCTCAAGGACTTCAGGGCTTTGTTCCTTGAAGGCAATGACAACTTCGCAACGGCAAGACGTGGCGATTATTACCTGCTTTTCCATCACGCCACTTCATAGGAAGGGTATAGGTTCTGGAACTAATCAAGTGATGATTGGAGCTGTGCTGCTGAGAGAGCTGGCGCTAAAATAATGGTCTCAAAAAGGACTCTTTGAATTTTTTAACAATGACCATGTAGTATCTCTTGTATGTGTAATGTAAAGCTTATTTTATGTTCTTTAATGTCATTCTGGGGTGAGTTACCAATTAAACTTTATTGGGATTTTTTTTACCTATTTTTAAAGCTTTCAATATTTTTGGGGGAACAATTTCTATTGAATAATTTCCGATGATCTCAAACTTCCTGCGTCCCAATCAAGTAGCAGAAGCAAATATTATGTGTCCAGCAGCTCTACTTTCTGTAAGTCAGCCCAATTTTGTTTGTATTCTTAATTTAAATATTAGAAGCTATACTCCATGTAGCTTCAAAATATCAATAATATGTTTACCTAAAAGTTAATCTTTCTGAATTTTTATTCACCTTGTATACGCTTCCTCTTCTATGCAGGGCAATTATGTACGTTTACAATTATTGTGCACCTATATTGGTTCTCGATGCTCCAGGTAATTATAATCATAATTTAGATTCCTGCCTACATCATGAAACGTATGTTGATGACTAAACTTAATTTGCCTTGAAGGTTTTTATTACAATAATAAAATAACTAATATTCAGGAATTAAAAGGAGAATTTGTAGGATCCCTCCAGTCGAAACACTAATCTAGTCTGCGTGATTCATGTGTTGTAGCTATTAATATTATCTAATATTTTGTGTAAATTGCGATCGGTTGCAACAAAACCAGGAGCTGAATAATATTTTCTCGGGTTTTCTGNGTAGCACAATATTATCATTGGCCAAACTATAGTTTGTGAAAGATTCTTGAAGGACAATAAAATGCTACTCTGATTAAACTTTCTTTCAAGTCAGCAGATGTTGGACTGATTATGAATGCCAGAGATTTTGGAAATAGTTGCCTGTAGCCTTAGTTTGGGGCATGTTTTTTGCTGGCTTTATTTTTCTTTTTGTCACTGCATTATTATCATTAAGTTCACTTAGTTCATTTATTACATAATTTTTTAAATGTTTTGATGAAGTGAGTTTTAAGGAAATATGATTAAATGTTATATATGTTAAACCTGTCAAGGCATGTGAGAATAACTGATTAGATGACTTCCATCGCTAGTATTTCTGAAGCAAACTAAACCAGTGGCCTAGTTTTGTTCAAGAAGAATTTTTGATTCTTTATTCCTAAATTCTTGCAAAATTTAGGTAAGAATTGGTTATTCATGTCCTGCTGGGAAGGCTGAAGACTAGGAAATTACTACCAGACATGATGATTTGGCATGAATATCTAACTGTAGTTCCCTATTTAATTCTGCCTCTATTTATGACAAATATTTACTATGTATTGACTATAGATTGACCATCTCTTTCATTTACAGGACGCCGCTGCGTGCATTGGCCACCCAGAAGCTGACCAGCTTCCATAGTGATGTCCAGCAGAAGCTGGAAAATGGCACTTACTGTTTTGATGAAGCACCAATGGTTATGGAAATAGATGAAAATAACAAAGTTTATGTAAACAAGGATGGATTTAATTTAGATGTAGTCAAATATTTCGAGAGCCAGGATAACTTTAACTGGAAGGAAATTGTAAACCCGAAGCTGAAAGCCTCAAGTTATGGGGACTATGCCTGCGGGCTGAATTTGATGCCCTCAAGTTATTTTGAGTTGAGGGAGAAATTAGATTATCTCTACTCGCTTAAATGGCATGGTGATCCATCATTTGATCCAAATGAGCCAGTGGAGACCATTGAAAAAATTCCTTTTGAAGAGGCTCTCAAACTGCTGACAGTGACGCTGTCCTGTAATATGAAGTATTATTTGGCTAACCGGGATGAAATGGAGAAGTATTTAGGGCGCAAGCTGGACAGTTTCAATGCAGAAGATGAGAGTTTCATGAAGAGGTAAGAACGAGAGCTTTTCTACAACCAAGTCATCAAGATAGTCGGTGAGAGCGAGGATGATGACAAGGCAACCTTTTCAGTGATGCTCAAGGACTTCAGGGCTTTGTTCCTTGAAGGCAACGACAACTTCGCAACGGCAAGACGTGGCGATTATTACCTGCTTTTCCATCACGTCACCTCATAGGAAGGTTATAGGTTTTGAAACTAATCAAGTGATAATTGGAGCTGTGCTGCTGAGAGAGCTGGCGCTATAAAAATGTTCCTAAAATGGACTATTTGAATTTTCTAACTATAACAATGTATATCTTGTATGTGTAAAGGCTATGTTGTGTTCTTTTATGTTATTCTTTGGTGAGTTGACAGATCAAACTTTGTTGGGATATTTTTTTACACTTTTTTGAAGCTTTCGATATTCTTGAGGGGAAATATTTCTATTGAATAATATCCGAATCTCAAACTTCCTGCGTCACAAAGCCAAGCAGCAGAAGCAAATATTATGTGTCCAGCAGCTCTGCTTTCTTTAAGTCAGCCCTTTAAGTCAGTTAAGTACTTCTATTTAACTATGAAAAGCTAGACCCCATGTAGCCTCATAACATTAAAACATGTTTACCTATAAGTTAATCTTTCTGAATATTTATTTACCTCGTATAAGCTTCCTCTTCTAGGCCGGGCAATTATGTACGTTTAGAATTGTCGCGTGCCAATATACGTTCTCAATGCACGAGGTAATTTGACTTAGAATTCCTGCCTACATCATGAAACGCTTATTGATGACTAAACAAAATTTGCCTTGATCGTTTTTAGCTCAATAATAAAGTGAATAATGTTCAGGAATTAGAAGAATTTGTAGGATTCCTCAGTTAAGGATCTGTTGCAGTCGAAACACTAGTCTAGTCTTCGTGATTCATGTGTTGTAGCAATTAAAATTATCTAATATTTTGTGTAAATTGCGATCGGTTGCAACAAAACCAGGAGCTGAATAATATTATCTCGTGTTTTCTGACGCGCTCATATTTGGATGAACTCTTCATAACATACGTGCAAGGACGAGGTTAAATGTTTGCATGTCCGTCACAAGGTCAACTTATATACACATACTTCATTATATAGATTTTTCATGTTCTGATGTACTGATTAACAAAATTCATGCTCTTTTATTTGCAAAGAAAACATTCTTGATCCTTTAATAGAATGATACTGAACTACACCTTTAGCAGGTAAAATAACATGATTATGTATCTAATTTCATACTTATTGGAATTTTTCTTGCTTATCCTCATTACTTTCTTATGGCTGTAGACTTTCATCACAATAATCAGAATTTGTTCCTTGTATCTGGCTGGTCCTTTCTGAGGGATTCACCTGGAAATGTCATGGCAGCAGGCGGTTCTCCAGCTCGTATCTGGTATACGATTGTTACAAAGCAGTGATGAGGCCTTGGCTGTATTATCTAAACAAAGATAACTTTAGCTGTACAAATTGCACAAGAAAAACCAACATTAGAGTGATGTACCGAATGTAGAATTTATAACACCGAGTGATGTAAAAGATGTATAGTATAGCAGATCGGTGTCAGCGTTCATTAGGCTGTTAGACTTGTCGCTAATTCTTAGCATCGCAGAAATATTTACAGCTTGTTGCAGATCTCGAACACGCAACTCACTGCTCCAATTTTAAAAAGAATATGGTCTTTTGAAATAGCAGCAGTGGAAGGGGAAGGCATATATCTAAAGCAGTGTAGCGACCAAGTATCGTAGCTGCGGCAAAAGTGTGAAAAACTCAATCGTTACTCCCGCTTAGCTTATTGCTTTGTTTTCTGCCTACATTTTGGTAGCACATTTAGGTTCTGCGGAACATGAAAGGAAATGGAAGTTCGTTCATCATTTTTCCTTCTTACTTTGCTTGAATTTCGTGCTCGCTTTATCACGTACTGGCCTTTAGATATATTTTACAATGAAAAATAAAAGCTGCCGTTGCACAGGTTCTTCACAGCGTGATCCAGCTGAGAAGAACGTAGAACAGCTGTCGTCGTGATCAACCGGATTGTTTTGGTCAGTCGATATATACTGCAGCTGTAGGCTACGATATTTACAGATATAAGCTGTCCCGTTACAGCCGTTGTGCAGCTCACAAGCTGTCGAAGCTACAGCTGTCGTCCATTCGACCCGAAGTCTCGTTATTGTCTGGGAAAATTAACGGAACTTCGTCGTCTTCGCTGAGACATGAGACAGTCGATAGAGCCTCGCCTCAATGTGTCTCGTATTGATGAGCGAAGACTAGACGTATTGACGAGACCTGCCTCGTCTCTCACTCAACGAGCGCGAGTTGATGTGCCGTACTGGGCACTGAATTGCATTGGTAATTGTACATGCACTGTAGTCAGTGACGCATTACAATAATTTGCAAACAATAAACGGTATTAAATTCCTTCTTGTATCTAAATTGCAGATGGAGCCACGGTGCAAGAATATTAGAAGTTGGACGGAAAATTGTTCAATACAACTAACGTCATGAGAGGGTTCGAGGTATTATGAGAATAAATTAGTCTGGCTTGAATTCGCTTCCATTTTCTTTGGTGCTCAGTTACTGCTTAGGATCGAAATCAATCAATAGACCAAAATAGTTGCTGACATTTTAACGTTCATTGAAAATGAAGTAGTTGTTATTTTGATTGAGTGTAAACGGAGAAGATAAAATTGTACGCCGGAGGTAAATCCATAATGAATTATACTGTAGGTAAGTGGGAATAAATAATCGCGTTATATCGGTGAGCATTCCAGGTTTGCGAGTAATAATTCCACGATCAGTAATAATACTTATTATTCAGCATTTACACTGTATTTATAGACAGTAAAACTGCAATAAATGATATTAGTCCGCTACCACAAATGCGGGTCATTATCTTTGTAATATTTAATTATCTGCTGATCATTATATCAATAATAGTTCATGTTCGGTTAATGAACTGACGAATCTACAAGGACCAAACCTAATGTGATGTTAATGTAAAAAATTGTAATTGTAAAGCGTAATGTNCCGCAGGCAGTTCCGCTGGATCTCACTGTGTTTGCGATAGCTTCTTTGTGTCGTGGATATTTCTCGATCTTATTAATAAACAAAATCCTCAATTAGTTATGCGCTGTTTTTATATTATTCAATACTATATCTATACAATGAGAACAGCCTCATAAATTACAAATATGTTCTATCGTATTTATTTAGTACCTTAGGGCTTTACGCTTTCAGCAGTGTACATTATTCAAACGGTTTGTACCTAACAAATAATCTGTAATTAGTTTGTTCTGCTAAGTGAGTAACACCTCCAATTGATGATTTGTAACAGAATTCAAAATTTTCTCCTTATTTTGAAAGAAGGATGGAGGGTGCTGTAGTAAGGCGTTCAACTCAGTGAAAATAAATTGGTTTATGCAATATAGGTCTGAAATTCATTAAAGTTATCCATAGACTTTTCCTCGTTTTCTTCCTTATCATAGAGAACATGGCAACAGATTGTGGTGGCGGGGTAACATATTTAAACCAACAGGTGACATGTCCGCCATCAACACCTTAATACAATGAAACGCGTGAATCATTTCACAGTTAAATTGCGTCATGAAAATTTCAGGTAAATTCCAACGTATTTCAATACACAGTTGCTGCTTTGTTAAATATTTGTATATGATCGAAGTAAGTGAAAAGTCACATGCTTACATCACAGTCGCCTTATCCATGTATGTCAGTTTGAATTTTTAAAATAGATGTCTTAATATTATCAATAAGAAAATGGAGCTCATTGCGCCTTTTTTGCATATACTAGATGTACAAGTTTTCTACTATTTGCAGCAGCCGCTGAACGTTCATAGTGCGTTTACTGCAGATAGGGTTCAGCAACGGTTGATTCAGTTAGGTAAATATTCCAGTTATGCTTCAAATCAGGGAAAAGTCGTTCATGCTCAGTAATGGCGGTACGACCACCAATTCTCTCAATTTCAGGTTAGCTATCATATAAAAGTAGTGATAAATTATATTTTGGTAGCCTTAACTTACCTTATTGGCAAGTAGGCTTATAAGGATTAGTAACTGAATTAGCATAGTTGTTCTTTATGAGAGAAGATATGCAGAGTAGCTGTGATGCTCAATGAATGTGATTACAATTATGGTGTATTACACCTCTCATTTTTCAATAATCATTAAGCATGTAGGATATAAAATATTTGTTCAGGTTTACTTCTACCCGTATTCATCACCTAAGATGAAACTTTTCGCACTCCATTGTGCCAATAAGTCAAAGTAACGAGAATCAAAACCATCACTAATCATCTTCACATCGTCAGTGATAGAAATGCTAACGGTTCTAGTAAAGAACAAATACGCCGTCGCGCATGCGCACAACTAATGAATACGCCGTCGCGCATGCGCACAACTAATAAATACGCCATCGCGCATGCGCACAACTAATAAATACGCCGTCGCGCATTCGCACAACTAATAAATACGCCGTCGCGCATTTTTAATTTCATTTTTTTTTCATGTCATCCATAGATTTATTTAACGCAGAATAATACTAATAATATAATAATAAAATAATTTTAATTTTACTTTTTATTTCTTCTAAATTATATAGAAAGATTGCAATAACATACGATGAGGTATAGTACTGGACACTATAATAGAAATAATAAATTAATAATGCTAATAGCGGTTTCAGTGTTTAGTAGGCCGTAGGCCTGTCGCCGATTCTAAACATCGCAGAACATTCACAGCATGTTGTGTTCTCGAACACGCAACTCACTGCTACAATTCTGCTGTGCTTAACCGCCCGGCCTCCTCGCCGATTCTGACCAGAAACTGGCGCACTGGATCTGGAGCTGGGATGGATCCCGCGCCTATCTGCTCTAAACCTGGTAATCTGAACTGTAACCACTGGGCCACCCTGCCCAAATAGCATTGGTAATTGTACTTGCACTGTAGTCACTGCTACATTACAATAATTTGCACACAGTCAATTCTTGTATCTAAATTGCAGATGGAGCCATGACGTAAAAATATTCTATGTTGAACGGGAAATAGTTCAATGTAACTAACGCCATGAATGGGTTCATGGTATTTTAGGAATTAATTAGTGTGGCTTCAAATTAGGTTAATTTTTTGGCATGCTCAGTTATTGTTGTCACATCATACGAACGCATGGCACTAGAAGTGGAGAAAAATTATTATTAAAAAATAATCGATGCAAATGTTGCATCTTTAGTCACTGCGGCAAAGATTGGGTAATACGTGTTAGGCAAAACAAAACTACAGGGTATAGTATCCATGTTGGATTAATTAGGGTTATATTATCGCGTTATATATCGCCAGCATATATAACGCGATATCGGCCAGCATTCCATTTACAGTATTTATATACATTAAAACTGCAATAAATAATATTGGTTCGCTACCATAAATGCTGATCAATATCTCTGTAATATTTAAGGTTCGGTTAATGAACTGATGAATTTACAAGAAACAAACCTATCGTGATGTTAATCATCCTACCTACATAATAACTTAATGTAAGGAATCCTACCTACATAATAACATAATGTAAGGAATCCTACCTACATAATAACTGAATGTAAGGAATCCTACCTACATAATAACTTAATGTAAGGAATCCTACCTACATAATAACATAATGTAAGGAATCCTACCTACATAATAACTTAATGTAAGGAATCCTACCTACATAATAACTT
>NW_025933805.1:0-348 GCF_000764305.2 Hyalella azteca
GGCAGCAATACTCAAGATTGGGGAGCACGAGGGCTCTGAAGAGTGTAATCATTGGTGCTGCTTCTCTCGTTCGAAATGTCCGCCATATCCACCCCGTCCGTTACCGGCTGCGCGCGTCTATTTCCTCGATATGGGCTTCGAACGTGGCTTCAGTACTCATTAAGGCCCTGATTGAAAGCCGAGAGGCTTCGAACAGGCTCGGCTCTTCCCTAGGCGTTTCTTCACTAATTAGGATAGACTTTACTCCACTCAAAAATGAGATGGCGATATGGATTTTTCCATACTTACCCAGCTATTTATTTATAAGCGTCGACCAGTAACAAAAAATATGTAAACTTTGTATTAAAA
>NW_025933806.1:0-393 GCF_000764305.2 Hyalella azteca
AAATGCATAGTATATTTGTGCCGATCATTGCACAGCTGCCATATGCATATTGATCATAATGCATCACTCAAGAGTCAACTTAGTCAAGTCACTGCAGTTCCTTGGCATTTGGCAAGTTGGCATCATCCATGTCCCATGATCCAGGGGACCAGGTTTTCTGTGACTCTGTGAGACTGTAAGGCATAGGCAGGATTGGAATTTTCCTACTTGTTTCTGAAATTGGCGGCTCCAACTGGACAAATTTTCAATATATTTGGAATCTTGCAGCCCGATCCTGCACTTTTGTTAACAATTAGATAGGAGTTAATTCATCTGGCCTTCTGGCGGAAACCACTGTGCAGAGAGTGAACGAAGATTTAAAGACCTACGGCGACGCATTATCGGCAAAATTTT
>NW_025933807.1:0-864 GCF_000764305.2 Hyalella azteca
TGTTCGATCCTGAAAATTTAAATCAATGATTTCTCTGGTCATTAACCACTCGTGTTTAAATAAGCTTATTCTGCTATCTTATAGTAATTATAGATATTTATGGACTTGGGTTCTGTGGTTTTAATAAACGAATTTTCCAGTCCAGTCTCATTGAAGTAGTTACTTCAAATTTCATTGATGGTATTTATTTGGGGAAAGTTTTTCGTTAGTTTAAAAAAAAGTGCTCATGTCATTTACGTTGTAAGTAAAAATTCCTTCGGGTGCTATTTATAAATATTTTTTGAAGATTTCTTTTTTTAATCTGATGTGATATATTCATACAAGAATAGCAATGCAAATGTTGTCGTTCTTTCCCGTGTGTGCCTTAAAAAACTTTTCGTTACGATGTAATTTCCTGTATTTAGGTTACGGGAAAAGTTTTTATGAAATACGATTTCTAATTGAAGCTATCAAGACATTACTCCACCAAACAATTCGTTTTCTTTTTTTTTCTTTTTACCTGTATTTATTTCACATGCAACTGGTTTTTTTCAATCCCGTCACTACTTCTATACAGCAATTTTTTACCATTTTTTTACTTAATTATAAGTTAGAATTATATAAGTACAGATAAAAAAGTAATGACAAAAGCCTTACTAATAAGGAATAATTTACCTATATTAATAATTCTTTTATTTTTTGTGCCTTATTTTAATCTGTTTGTATAAATATGTTAATAATTCCGTGTTCACACAGCGCCCTGCAAAAGTCATTCCCCGCCATCGATGACAAGCGCACCGCCATATGGGGCTGGTCGTACGGCGGCTACGTCACCGCCGCGGCCCTCGCCCGCGACACCAAGAACGTCTTCCAGTGCGGCATCTC
>NW_025933808.1:0-22942 GCF_000764305.2 Hyalella azteca
AAGTAGTGCGGATAACATTCTTACACCCCATATAGAATTGAAAGGGCCGCGAGAATATTATACTTGTTCCTAGATCATTGATCCATATATTATCATTGACCCTTTGCAAAGTTCTACAGTTGTTCTACAACAAAATAACGGTGCTGACAAAAACAGGTTATATAATCACAAACTGCATAATTTCTACATCATTAATATTATCAAAATCTAAGGCAAGCCGCTATACTTCAAGTGTTCATTCAATTATTTCATTAAAATGTTTTATTTTCAGTAGGTAACTAAACATAAAAATAATCACTAATAGATAATTTGAGATGCATACTTCAAACTTCATTTTACTTAAGAAAACACTCGGTTAGATAACAGAAATGATCGTAGCATCTTCAGTAAAATTATTCACGCCCACAGATGGATGAAGATCATCGCAAATGATCTTCCAGAGGTTGAAATTTTTGAGTAATTCTATGATTCATTTGCCCGACCGCATATACTCTGAATTTAATTATTTTCTTCAAATAATAAATTATGTTCAATCAATGATATGATAACAAGCTCACAGATTCAGAGATCACAGTTTTCACACAACCATCACCGCACCCGGACTTACAAAACTTACTCAGATCAAACTTTTCAGAAGCGACCAAGACCCCACCCCAATTCCAGCGCCTCGCAACGTTTGGTTCATTGAAGAGTAGGAAAAGAAAGCCCTTGGTCTGAAGTTCGCGGTGCACGACGGAGACTCCGCCGGCCCTAACTTTTAAATTTTCGACTTACTAAAACGTGACAAACTTCTTCTAGAAAGACCTCACATTAACATAAACCCCCACGACGCTTTCGACGCCATGAGCCTCCACACTACTGTCACAACGACAATCTTCAAGAATTAATAATTCGCCTAAAATCTATAACAACATCGACCCTGCTATCTTCCTACTGAACGAACTGAACTGAACTACTGAACTTGTTGGTCCTCGCTAAAAACACTTTCCTAAAACTACCGCTCACACACAACCAATAAAGATAACGCCCAACACGGCGGTGCTGCCATCACTATCAAGAACCTACAAGTTGCACGATAACTTCCATTCCGATATGCTGGGTGCTGGCCGTAACAATAGACACCCAACCACGTACATACCTCCTCGAACCGGTTACCTAAACTGTTTAGACTTTCACACCCACCTCAACAGACCGCACCCGGTTAAGGACAACGCCACCCATCCCACTCTATGAAACTTCAGATCCAACCTCACAGGCAGACAGTTACGCACTCTTATCGCCCAAAACAAATGCACTCACATTGGTCCATACTTCTCAACATCACCCACAGAAGCTCGACATCAAGAGACACAGTAATTCATGACAACAAAGCTTTCCACAATATACATCTCCAACTAGTACCAATAACACCTACGGGTCACATCCCAATCATTGCAACCGTTTCTGCGAATTCAATGCAAATCATTATCATACAAATCTTTTATGCTCAATACGTGCACATCAGAGCATAAAGGGAGGAGTTTTAGAACAGAGAACCTACTTGCACATCCCCCTCATTCTGCTGTACGTGTTCATGCGGAGCAGTGCAATACCTTTGTATCTGATAGTGATTTTAAAGTTCTAGCTTCTTCAACCGGTGTTACTGATCTACGAATTTTAGAATCATTGTATATATTCAAACAGAAGCCTAGTCAGAATGCTGCTTCTAGCTCCTTTCTTCTAGAATAGTAAATAGATAGGCTTGTTTACTAGTGCTTATTTCATGCCTAATAATTTTATAAACTGCATGATTGTTTTTAATAAACTTACTTTACTACAATTTAGGGCGCAATATCCCTGCATCGGCATTTATTGTACATATGCTCTACAGACTAAGTTATTTCTAAAAATCAAGTTAGGTAATTGAAGCCGTTTATTTCAGCCTAAACTGAAATATTATTATTGTTCCTCTCTTTTTCAGACACCAGTGATATCCTGGAAGTCAATGCACTTTTTTCCATGCGTTAAAACTGAAGAAAAGATACAAATTGAGACTCACTTGTACGTATTTGCATGGAAAAATTGTTGACGATTTTGAAATAAATTTGGAATGTAATTGCGTAATTGATTAAAATTTCCTATAAGTCTGCAAATCGAGTAAAAATGCCATTGGGTACATCCCGATAAGTCTGGTATCGGTCGAACAGTGATAATTTTGCATTTCATTGACAATCTTCAGAAACAACAAAACTCGTTCAAGAAATGTCAGTAAAAAACACCGCACTCAATGATTGGGATGCTACAAGTACAATTTTAATCGTCTTTAAGGTGTAGACATATATTGATAGCAGGCCATAGGTGTGTTCGAAAGTTTTCGAGACATAGTATGCGCTTTATGAATCGATAAATTCATCGGACTCGCTGCGAATAAAAGGAAGACAATGGTGCCTCGGTATCCCCACACATCAATAGCGGACTACACCCCAGTGCCTTCCCTCAACTTCCGAGGCCCCCTGCCGCCCGAGATTGCCCAAGATGCCATCGTCTACGTCTTGGTGAGTGATACATCATTAAGAAACGTAAGCAATCACAAATAAAAGACAAGATAATGAATTTAGTCTCATATCTTTATCAGAACTTCAGATATTAGGTCATAAAAATGAATATTGCACGTCATATTTTACTAATCTTGGCCTATATCGTTCATAAAGAAAATGAAGCACATGGAAAAATTCGTTTAACAAAATTTAATTTCTAAAACGTCGTAGAGTTCTGTTGTGCAACAATGTGGAGTCAGCGATAACTTCTGGAATTATCGGTGATGTAATCTGAGCAGTAATGTCAAAGCTAGATAAAGATTTGTTGGAAACCTATTGAAAGTTTCTAGTTTTAAAGCTTTCCCATCACTACAATATTTATGCTCAAATTAAAAATAATATAACGGCAGGCACGTAGACTGTTTCCTGCGAATTTTATGTACGTTGTATCTGCTTTATTGCAGGCGGTTGTTGTCTTCTATGCAGCCATCATCGTGGTGTTGGTGGGCACTAACCTGCACCGTTTTAGGACCCGACCAGCTGAGGCAACGTTACACCACCAGATCTATGAGCATAAAACCAAGAAAAAACCTAAAACTATAGCGTCTCAGAACGTCAAGGTTAGTGATGAAGGTGAAATTGTACTCGCAGCAACTGACAAGATTCTTGATCTCGACTTGCACAATGAGGAAACTGTTATTGCGCCTCTCATTACAAACAATGGACACGAGGAGGAAAGTGCACAGCAATTCACAGCGAACACTTACATAGAATCCATTGAAGTTATTCATCAGTCTGATAATAATCAAACATACACGCACACATTCATTGATCCTTCGTTGCTCGTGGAAGGTTATTCCTCTGATGACGGCTCGAATTCTAAAATGGGCGGTGAATCCAAAGTCCGGTCGTTTCCTTCTCGTACTATTACGTCAGGAAGAAATTGTCTCCGAGATGCATGCAAAAGTTTCACAACTCAGATTTTACAAAAGGTAGGGAAATTTACTCCTCAAACCGCCGTTCCTCAAGAATCAAGCGTCAGCAAAATTTCCACAACTGTAGTGTCCAGAAACCATCCGTCGGCAGCGAACAACCAGAAGCAAAATGTTGAGGTCGCCTTTACAGCTGAAGAAGAAATCAAACCCCGAGCCCTGCTGGAGATGGCAGGAGACGATGAGGTCGATCCAGTGTCTGTCTGAACATAAGTGATAAGCGGAGCGACATGTACAATATTAGCTAAACTCTGAGCACTGATCGTGTACCGTTATGACAATATGACAATGACTTTCACGAAATTACCGTAGGAATGAGCGCCTTGTCTCGAGAGCTATATTTATGCTACATCCGCTGCAATTGAGTAATGTTATTTGTCATCCGCAGAGGTCATCATTCAATGGGGTATTATGATTCATCTCATTCTCGCTGGGTACTTTTTCTACCGTTTCTAATCATCAGTAGATCCATCCGTCAGTGAGTTGGAAGTAACGGGATTATGAATGTAGATATTGATGCTTTTACTATGATGGAATGCGTTACAATATCCAGGTTGAGACAAGAGCCTCATTTCCTAATGAGGGAGTCGGATGCAATGTTCTCGTTTATTATCCCCTATTTTATATTTTATTTAAAATCTATTTTCCGTTTCCGTTCCGTTATTATCCCCTTATCCCAATATTTTATTTATGAGAATTTACAACTATATGATAACAAACCAGCTTGAACTAGCTTCTTGTTGGAAGTGAGAAAACTTTTTCTTTTTTTCTGAAATAGGGCTTATTGAAAGAGGGTGATCTACGGGACCTTCCTGTTTTGTACATAGCACCAAGCAGCCAGATGTTGTTGGAAGAGAGCGATGTGTATTTCATATAAAAGGTAAGATCATGAAGCTTTGTGTCAAGCCTAATCACTTGCCACTGTGCATTGGACAAATGAGCAGCGTGAGTTTGCAGTCGAGGCAGACTTTTCTGATGGCCGTTTTGCAGAGTCGTCTCCGTCTGAGACAACATTTTGCAGAGCGCCTCATCTCCTTGAGCGGTGTTTTTAGGCCGGCCCGATACCCCGATATGGCTCCGTGTGATTTCTAATGAGGTTGTCTTAAATCAATTGTTTACAATGGCTGAGCAAGGACACTACCTCATTTGAAGAACAACACACGCCAAGCCATCACCAACACGCCCGTCAATATGCTTCAGCGAGTTGAACAAAACTTCAAAAATCTTCAAAATAAATTTATAAAAAAGTCAGGTAACATCTTTTCAAAAAAATTATATGGTCATGATATCTTTACTAATTTTTTTATTGAGCTTTCAATCAAATCGCGAAGTTTCGTTGAATCACTCTCTATATTTGATGAATTTTTTAGAAATATTCAGTTCAGCCTAAGTGTTTGCCCAAGCTGCACACTCATCACCAAAAACATTAAATTCCTTATGTGCGGATTAAACTACAACAACAAAAAATGCTATGATATCTCTGCTGGTATTTGATATCAAACAATGTGTTATTATTTGGGCATATACATATTTATTGTTATATGTTTAGATAACTATACATATGAAAATACCTGGTAGCTAAATATCTGTTGTAAATTTATTTGCTCTGTTTGTTATTAATTTAGAATTTTATTTTTGACTTCTAATACAATCGTCGTAATACAGTAATTTCGACAGAATTTATGAAGTTGTTTTAAAAATTTTCGTTTGCAATCGTGCATACGGTTCATCTTTCTTAAACATCGCTACATTATGTCCGCTTTGCTAGCGAAACGTTAAAATATGTTTATGCTATTTTAGCATTTAAGTGATGTTGAAAATTCAAATGAAATCAAATCAAAAGATTAGAGAATCACTATATGTTTTGATGTGTTGGTTTCAGGTTCCCACATATTAATATTACTGTATGTCTATTCGAAAAAATTCCTGTTCCTTTTTTATCGATCAAACACCTACACTGAGCTCCCACAACACAGTTGGAATATTTAATTCCCACCGAGGCTCAAAAACCGCTTCACTGAGCGCCGTTTCTCACCGTTTTCGATTTATAACCAATTAAATAATAACTAAAAAAACAAATTTTCCGCTAAGAAATTATTCACAAAACGATTATTAATAAATATTGAATAACTTTCTAAACTTCATAAGGATTAGCAAAAAATTTTAAGTTCATTAAGTCGACTCCATGTATTTAACATCTTAAAAATTTCCACTAAAACTCTTTGTATATTAACAGGAGCTGAGGCGGAAATTATGTGCTCAATATGAAATACCCTGTCCTACAAGTTCATTTGATGCGCTGGTCACACATTCTTCCCTCGAAAACGCTCAAAGGACAGCTTACATATCATGATATCAATGATAGTCTAAAGGTTGTCGTCATACACCCTATTTGAGGTACCTCCACGGATAAAAACAACAGCTTGCATATCAATGAAAGTCTAAAGGTTGTCGTCATACACCCTATTTGAGGTACCTCCACGGATAAAAACAACAGCTTGCATATCAATGAAAGTCTAAAGGTTGTCGTCATACACCCTATTTGAGGTACTCCCCCCCCCCCCGCCGGAGAATATCGGGCGTTCAAGTTCAGTGGATGCGGTGACCACTCGGTTACCTAAGAGGGTCGGTCGAGCAGGGAAACGAGGGTGTACTCTCATGTAACCTTGTGTCAAGGGTAAGCTGTTGATTTATCTGAATCTTGAAATGATAGAGGTTTAGATTTGCGATCAAAATTGTCCGAATAGCCTTCTGCTTCTTTCATGCTCATGAGTTCGTCGACACACAAATTTGCGCGGGCTGCGGGCCATTAAGTGTCAGACTGCAGAAACTTTATGTAGTGTCCTTGAAGATTCCATTATGATCTATACGATTGAGGTTATTAACGGCGCTATGGTTTCGGAATATCAAGTCTGATCTGTTCCATGGAGCTTTTTCTTGAGCTGAAACTCCCCCGGCCATTTTCTTCCGTACTTCATGTCATCTCGAGGTCGAAATTTCCCAAACTTCTGGAACTTTAATTTGTATTGTCTCATAGATAAAACATATATCAGTAAATTTAGGTTATACAATTTTAGATCATGAACTTTTTCTATGGTTTCTAAAGATGCCAAGAAATCAATCAATAATTCGTTTCGACAAATGAGGCGTGAGCTCTGCTAAATCAATATCTTGTTTCAATACAGCGCGCGATGTTTCTGATCAGTCAAGCTGTAAACCATCATTGCTCATGGCAATCTGGAGCGTTAGATTTTCTGCCCAGACCTTCAATTCATTGGAAGCATGGCAAGAATAAAGAAATATTAACATATAGGAAATCTATATACGCACTTGCTGATTGGTGCAGGCAAACTATAGGTGTGCAAATGTAACGACTGTCTTACGAAGTATTCTTGTAATCCGTGAAAAAATTTCGACGACGACGATTGTTTTTGGGTAATGTATTTTATTTAGATGTTACACTTATTCGCTTGCACAAATCTTTATGATATTATTGCTTTTGCTAATTCTGTTCTTTTTTAATTGAAGGAATTTATATGAAAAAATGACGTTTCCGTTTCTCTATCAATTTGTCACTCAAAATAATGTCAGCGACATTCTACACAGGTATTACTGGTCAGTGCAGTAACGATTAAATTTTTTTTGTGTACAGATAAAATGCGTAAATAAATGGAATTAGAGAAGCATAATTACCTCATATTCAATACGACGCAATGTCATTTGAATTAACGGGTCTGAAATTGATTCACAGGCTATGATTTGCAGACTTAAAAAGCTGACATGCAATTTGTACATATTTAGTAAGCAAAAAAGGTGTTCATTTTAACCTAAATTCTTCTGTCGTTTACGTCAGTTTAAGCTTTATTTGACTTGCAGCAACAGTTGTATGTTGTTAAGCACATAAAAGTTTAGAGGCAGCTCTGCCGATTTAATTTATACCTACAGATACAGATAAATGATTCCCGATTAAATTCGTTGCTAATTTTCGAAAATTCTCACAGGCAGTTAAAAAAGTTTTTCCTAAAAATTCATCATTCAACATGTTACGTCTTAGTAAGAAAAAAAATAGTATTGTAATTTTGTATGGATAAAGCATTTTACTTATCAGCCAGTGATTGAAATAATACCGTTCGTCATTGTTACAAAGAAGCTCCTTCAGTGAGACCGAAACCGACAAATGCAATAAAAAATATTACAATTATTTTTTTCTTTTTAATGTTGTTCCCTATAATGTAATAACGAATCAGGCTTAAAATGGTAGATTGAAATATACTAGGCAGGCACAAATAGCCAGTGTAACATGTGCACATATTATTACAAATTTCCATTTGACGGAACCATGCATGAATAAACTCCCTCAAGTTAAGTGGAATTTACAATGTTCCTCAGTTTCAGTTTCTCTGAAATCAATAAATATTTTCCTCATTTAATGAAATTATTCGCGTAATTCTGGAGTGGGGTTCAGAGCAAAGTTTCTAATCCTGTATAAAATAAAATGATTGAATCAAAAGCTTTGTTTGATTTCTTCAGAAAACTAACGGGACAACTTTTGAAGAAAAGTTTGTATTACGTTAAAATTTAACTGGCAATACTGGCATATTCAACACCCACGAGAACATAAGTTGCTGTTCATTCTTCACAAATCTCACAGACGTTCCTAGTTTCTGTTGCTACAGACATTACTTATTTTTACGGGTTTATCAGAATATTTCTCATCAGTTTCTACGAATTGTTTCATATGTTCAATGTTCGGAGTATTCATATATTTTGTAATTATATCTTCTTCAATTGATCCAGCATCTTAGGTCCGTTGTTTTTAACTCGGATTTAGTGAACAATGAACGTTCTGCCGAGCAATATATTGATGAGACATACTACATGCGGAGATTAATTGATTTTATTCAATTACTATTATGCAATGATTTAAAAATGCAAATGTATGAAAGTACTTTAAATCGTGTTCTAAAGGAGAATCATATTCGTTTTTTCATTTATTTATTGATGAATTAAGCGAAAATATCAAAGGCAAAGTTGGAAAATCTCAATTAAGTCATCGACTCATCTCAAGTCAAGCTACACTAATTTACATAAACGACCATACAGGTGATTGTTTACCAGCAAAATAGAAGTCTGACATGGAAAGTTTGTGCATCTTTTCTCTTTTTGCCATATTAAGAATACCTCCAATACTTACTATCAAGTAAATCAAAGCTCACATATTAATCATCTTCATAATTTTTGACGATCTATGCCAAAGATTTAATTCATTAAATATTCTCCCATTTACCCTCAAAATATCACCAACATGCAGTATAATTTTTCGAGTGAAAAAAGCTATGGCATAATCAAACTTACTCCCTTTACTGTGTTTTAAGCGATGAAATAAGAGTATATCTGCTCATTTCAGTCTCGACGTATTCGCATACAAAACAAATGTATGCAGGACGTGAAAAATTCATGCGACAAGAACTGTAACTAAGCAGCTCTCTAACCTTACCAGTCTCCGTGAATTTCTTCACCTAACCTGCAAGATATTCTGCCTTGATATTAAATAGCCTTGAATGACCGGCTATGTAGAAACATATCACTCGATTCGTAATGCCAATATTTAGCAAATAAAAGCCCGTTTCTCTATTTTATCACAGGATATCTTCATTTTTTCACCCCTTCTCAAAATCCCCTTTAGTTTTGCAATATAAAATCCAAACAATAGATAAATTAGAAAAAAGTAACTCCTATGGTTTTTCTATATTCGCTTTACGAATTGAATGATATGTCTCTCATTCTTGTAGCTCGAAAATCAAGAGAGGAGATAGATTATTAAAATGGCGAAAACTGGAGCAATTTCTATGTATTGGACCAACTCAACTTGATTAAAGGGCAGATATATAAATATTACAAATAAAATGAAATCCAAATGTTGCATCCTAAATTTTATATTAAAATCTTTATTATTTATGCCAATTTGTATTTAGTAATGTTTACTGACTATATTTCTTCATCCTGCAATAAGCAATTTGACAACTATGCCCATATATCTCACAGGCAAGCATAAGTGGGATATATTACACTCATGCATGTTTCACCAATAAAATATTCATCATTTACATACGAATAGTTCCCGCAAATTTGTTCAAACACTCATAATTGTGTGTCTCATATTGAGCTAATTGCGCACGTTTCAATTCAAGGCTTTCACTTTTCGTCCTATAAGTTTCTCAACTATTGCCACGTCTAAGAATTGCACATTAAAGTTCATTTGCATATTTTTCATTGGAATATTATTCTTAAATTTAAATATTTCAATAAAAAATATCAACAATGTCTTTTGGCTCTCATGGGTGCTCATTTTGTATTCAGTATCGAAATACAACAATTCCTGCAATCACTTTAACCTTAATCGATTTATAAACCGCCTTTATAGCTACGAGAATTGGGCAAAAATTAATTCTATTCGGTACAGGCTAGGCACACTAGAGCCCGCCTGGCGCGATCAAGCTATCTCATTAATACATAACAACGAAAATAGATCCTGTCCGACGCTGATTTATAACATTGCTTTGCAAACGTAAACATTAGAGTGGCATGCGTTTTCTCAGGTCGGCATTCTTATCAAACCTTCTAGCATATTAATTTTGGTGCAGCAAACGGCAAAAGGCATAACGATGATAATCTTTGTAAGACGTTATATTTTATCTCTATTGTCTAGAGCCAAGATGGCATGACGGAAGCGCCAATTTACATACTTTTTTATATTTAAATAAATATGTTGATATTTATTTACAATAAAATCATTAAATAATCTGCCAGGATTTCGGCAGTGACAGTGAGCGTTTCATTTTGAAGCTGGCAAACAGTCAAAAATAAACTTTTGCTTTCGAGGTAAAGATACGGCATTTTGTTTTCTCGAGATAAGAACACTTCTAATTGAATGATTTTTGAGCCAAATAATCCAGATTTGATTCTGGCTACCTCATCATAATTCGCAACAAACATTCACGGATATTTTGAAACGTGCAGGAGATATAGAAATTCCAATTCTGTAGACGGCTATATTTAAAAAATTCTGTTTATGAACTCCAAGCTGGCCAGCCGCTGTGCTTGGATCGAGTTGCATGAGCAAATAGGTTCTCCCGGCCTTGCCCCTCAGTTAAGTACCGCCACAAATGCACTCGCAATCCTTCCCAAGTTGATTTCCTGCCAGCCGAAATTCAAAACTAATAGCGTTAATGTCAGCAATCATTACAGCTTCGCGTCCACAAAATTTAGATGGTAGATCAAATGGCTCTAGGGACTGGTATATATTAAATATGCCACATGCTTCCAATTTGTGAGATTAATACTAAAGTTTTAATAGTATAATGGCAAATAATAAACTAAATACAAATAAAATTATTCCACCGTCATACGATGTTTAACTCGTACAATTTTTATGCTCTATCGACAGTAAGAAAAGTGAAAAATCAAGCCTTTGCGAATGAATGGCATCGGTGAGAGAGCATCCTCACACAAAATGATGTTGAGCACAATTCCTTATATATTTAAAAAAAAACTTTCCAAAAAGGCAGAGTTACAATTTTTCACTTAAAAACTTAATCCATATAGAAATATTACGATTGTGTGCATGATCGAAGTTGGAAATTCGAAGTTGGATTTAGAAAATTTCACAATAGGCAACTCCAAAAACGTCTAAGTGAAATTCTCGTATCTACTGCATGAAAGTGAATGCGGATTTCTGCTGTACAGTTACATAACACTTTCTTAGTTGAACTTCTTACCCATATCTTAGCTATCGAAATCGAAAGTTCGTAGGCAAATCGTTGAAAATATAACTGATAAACCTAAAGATGACAGGCAATGGATGCTTGCAAATAAATAATCGAATGCAGTCATGCCGTTTCTTCAGACGTTGGCGTAAGCCTTATTTTGTATAGTATAGCGGTCTCAGTGTTATAATTGGGTACTGAGACCTGTCGCCGATTCTTCATATCTCATAATATTCACAGGTTGTTGCGATCTCAAACATGCAACTCACTGGTCCAATTTTGCTGTGGTAACTACCTTACCTTATCGCCGATCTGACCAAAACTGTAGCAGGTAGCTGGTATTGAACCCATAACTCACCGCTCCAATCTTGGTACTCAGTGAACTGTGAACACTTATCCACTCTCCGGTGTTTACAGCGCATTTGACTTCGCCTACGACGAAGTAAAACGTATTTTTTTCTATCTGCACGTGGTGTATCGTGAATCTGAAAAGAAAATCCGAATGACTGCCCCGTATAGTAACTTGCTTGAAATGAACAATGTTTCAATTACGTTCAACATGAACAGCAGATCACACGTAAAGACGACTCTTCTATGATTTGGCTAGATTCTTATGATTTCTTTCGGTGCTCCCATAAAAATTTTGCGCTTGTTAATTCCTTGCATTTTCCGTTTGTTAAATTCTTGGCATTTTACACCAGATTAATTATTTACAATTTACGCATGTTCACTTCTTTGATCAGCATTAAACAAAATCTTGCCCATTGGTGCGGGAAGATGCAGACCGAGAACTTGAAAGACTTAAGCAAAATACTTGTTCCAAAGGACACGTTCAAAACCATCTCTAAATTATTTGAGGCTCTAAGCATAAAGGCGCTAAATTTGACCATTTAATACTAGAAAACAATAATCCCGTCCACGTATTTCGTGCGTATAGGATCTCATTTTTATTTGCGCTTGAAATACATTCAGTTCGTGGTTTAATCATGTTGTACTCGCAGCAAAAAATATGTTAATTTCATTTATTTGATAAAATTATATTCATATAGTTCTCTAGTTCGCTTGCCAGACGTTCAAATTGAGAATTTTAAAATAACTGAATTAAACTTGTTTTTTTTTTCAGTCAGTGGGAAAAGCGAGTAATAATTGGAGTCAAAGAAACTTCAATAATTACTGGTTCCTACTATGGCCATGAAGAATGGCAGGTGCAACACTCGCCAAACTCTCCGCCAAGCAGCCTGCAACAATGAAGCGAGGAAGGCGATGACGAACGCCAATCGGAAGTTAGGTAATGTCGCCCAAATTTCGGCGGTTGACGCTAATTTTTCCATAGTGTTTACAACGGGCCCTACGCTATCATAAGCAACCTTGCACGGACAATTTAATCCAAGATCATGTAAGATTGAACATGTGGGGTCTATCATTAACGTCTATTTATATTACTGCAGTGAAAATTGATATTTTGAAACGGCGTCGAATGTTAATACTACGTTCAATGTAAACTGTGGGTTTGAGTGTGCTTTATTTTTTTTTTAATTTTTATACAAAAGCTTATTATTATCACTAAATTTTGCACAACATACATGAATGAATTCTGAATAACTAGACTCGATAATTGCATAAAGGAATATAAACTGTGAGTGGAAGTGTGTGGCACCGACCCGCCTTCATTTGATGGATTCTTTTCTACGACGGTAAGTGCAGTCATTGATCGCGTCTGCCTTTGATTGTCGTAACACCTCTGAATTTTTACTATAACGACGCGAGAGCGGTAATGAGCTCTTTAATGTAGACAACCTGACACCAACTTCTTCTAAAATTCACGTACCATAAATGGTGGTGTCTCTGCAGCATCCAAGCGACATTTCACCTCCCACGGGACCTCTAAGAATTGCAAGCATTTTGTAAGGGAAATTCACCCTTTCCTTCGGACCTCAGTTATTTTGAATTCTTTTCGCGTCCTTGGTTCTAATGCTGTAGGTAGGGCTGGCATCCATGTTATAGGCTGACGTGACGATGCAGTGCACTCCATCCTTCCATTGATGTGTACCAACATTGCTGTAAAGCCCTAGACCTTGCGCGTGTCTCACCTCATGCCCCTTCCTCCTGACCGAGGGTTGCCGGGTCCCGGGCTCTCAGGGCTTGCCCTAGGGAGCTCGGGGCTCTTAACTTATCCCTTACGATCAAGACTACCCAGTACCCACTACAGCGAAAAATAATCCATATTTATCCTCATCTCAACCCAACCATGCCTCACACACATCATCAACTAAACCCACTCTCACAAGACCTCCCCCTACAGAATTCAGCACAAGAGAATCGACCCAAGACTCACGACGAACGCTCACAAATCTTCCAGACCACATATAAAGTCCTAAACGCTCCACTCATCTGGCTAACTGGCACCACCACAAGTTCTTACGCCGATACTGACAACATTTCATTAGACCGACCGATTCTGACTGCATTAGACCGACTGATCTCTAAAAAAAGCAAGTGACGCATTCGAGAAAATTAACTTAGCAACCTCCTTCCTCCTGACCTCAGGTCCAAACGCACAATATTTGTTAGATAGCTCGGAAGAGATATTGAGACGAACTCCGGCTGAGATCACGGACAAAATAACACGACTGTAAAACTGGATCCTCATACACGAAATAGTTAAAATCAAGGATTACACCCACGTCGTCCAAATAATAAGAACTGGCACAACAATCGCCCAAAGAATCCTAAACGAAGGTTTTGCCATCACCCTCAGCCAGTGTGAGTAAGAGAAATATACCCACATTATGATATGCTCATCGCAAACTCTGCCAACCAAAAAAACTGATGAAAACTGGCATGTGCGTTTCATTTGAATCATATACAGTTCAATGATTAATATCTCGTTAATCGGGCTTGCTGGTCGTAAAGACTAAAATCCCGATGCTGTACAACTAACCAAAGTCGATCGAATTACTAGGCGAGCACACTATTGGTTAAATGTCCCAACCGTATTATACGCTCAGCTAGTTGAATATTCTTAGAACCCAGCTCAGCTACATAATTTCGAGGCATCATCTGACAAATGTTGATTATGCATGTCTGAAGTTCAGCAGCAGGCACAGCAGTAGTTCAGCAGCAGGCACAGCAGTAGAGTTCAGCAGCAGGCACAGCAGTAGAGTTCAGCAACAGGCACAGCAGTAGAGTTCAGCAGCAGGCACAGCAGTAGTTCAGCAGCAGGCACAGCAGTAGAGTTCAGCAGCAGGCACAGCAGTAGAGTTCAGCAGCAGGCACAGCAGTTGAGTTCAGCCGCAGGCACAGCAGTGGAGTTCAGCAGCAGGCACAGCAGCAGAGTTCAGCAGCAGGCACAGCAGTAGAGTTCAGCAGCAGGCATGAGGTATAAGCGTTGCAGACTCGCTGAAATTATTAAGGTTGCCATCAATTTATCCAAACCAGCAACATTAGCAGAACATCAGAGGTCGGCAGTCGCAGCTCGCTGGAGCGCGGAGAGCGAGCCGCTTAGTGTTGGTTAAGGCGCCTTTGCAGCGAACGCGGAACGCTTCATTCAGTTTCCTGGGATCGCAGCTGACTAACACATAGAAAATTCATACCAATATACTGCACATTGTTTCCGCCCAGAACCGCAGGACTGGGTTACGTAGGCTCGGTACGGGAGTCGTCATTGCAGTTGGCTTCTTTAGTTACTTTAACGGCGACAAAAATTAAACTATAGGCAAAGGCCACTAAATGCCATAAATAATGGGATACAACTTTGAACAAAAATATCAATATTTCATAATTAATCAGTGCATCGATTAAGCTACTAAATCTACTTATTAATTAGCTTACCACTACGGATGAATTGCATTGTCAGCTGACAATGCACGTGTAAAAATAATTTTGTTACTTAAACAAAGCAACATGATTTAAAATGATGGTATTGTACTCTGGGTAATTCCCTGCAGTCTTTATCTCATACACCAAGAGGTGGTAGTGTAAACTAAGTAGCTGTCTGCAGCTACCACTCCTTCACGGCTGATGGCATTACCCTGCCATCCATGCAGTAGCAAGGACTCTATTGAAGTCCATTAATAAAACTGCCAGCGCATTTATTCTGCAGGCTCCAGGGCGTAAGCTCCGGCTGGCGACAAGGTGGATCATAATCATGAATAACAAATGAAGATATCGTGCGGCGTGAGAATGTTCCAGGTCAGCTGTGTACTGAGGAGCTAGAATGCTTTGTTATTTCTATATAATTCAGTAGTGGAGCCGAGTAAATATTCAACTATTACCTGCAATCTTACTGAAGTTCTCCTAAAATTTTCAAAATCAAGATTTAATAATAATGTCATATCTAACTTTATTAGATGAATTATTGTATTTAGGAAGTTTTAACTCATATCGAGGTCAAAGTGCAAATATAAAACTCCTCATTGAATTGTTCAGACTGCGGTCGACTTAATAACTACTGCAGGTCAGTTGCATCGGCTATTGTGTGGCGCAACTTAATACAAGGACTAGAAATGGAATTTCCTAAACTATTACAACGTAATTAATTGTCGTGAAGAACAAGAAAGTGACTTGCGTTCACTGGAGCCGTTGGTTCGGAGAATATATATAGTTAATTTGTCAACTTTGTAGCATACAAAGAAAGCAAACTTGAGCTTCTATTTGTCGTATAATTTCCTCTAAAAGATTAATAAACTGTTAAAATATTGAACATAACAGCAGATATTCACGGTATTAATCGTACTTATGAGTGCATAACTCGTAGGACTAGATCAAGAATTATCCCCGACCAATTGAAATAAGTCAATGCATTTTAATGAAACGAAAAATCAGCTGTGCATTAAAGTAGCCTACTATTAGCTAATAAGATTCCTGAACATCCCATGCTGATTAACCCAACTTCCACAGTAAATCAATACTCCGCAATTTAAAATACACTTTTCGTTTGGTGTTTCATGTCCCGTTTGCGACGCTAAGAATCTAATGCATTGGAACGCGGATGAATGAGCTTCCGATGTCGCCGTAAATGCACCCAAAGCATTTGTCATTTTGATATCATATAAGAATGCACAACTAGTGTAAAGTTAAATTTCAAGATTCACGTGCTTGAAGTTTTATTTGAAGAAGGAATTGTGCCCATTATACTCTGTAAAGTGTCTATTAATACTTCTATTTGAGATAGCATACATTCATTCTATGAATAAGTTACATAATTGACTCACTGATTACAATGAACCTAACTTTTCAGATGTTCTTAGCTATACCTTTCACGAGCAAACTTTTAGGACATAAACGTGTGGATTAACTACATATATAATTGACCCATTCAATGAAAATTGCATTTCAAGATACGTTAATTTACAACTTACAACTCGTTATAGTTGCTTTTAACTAAAATTCAAATAAATATCTACATGTCTTCTATATTTCAGATAAAAAAGGAATATGTCACGGCAGGATTATGCGATATGCTTCAAAGTTGATCTATCCGGAGCATCTTTCATAACAACTGTGACGAACCAGTACGAATAAATTATTTAACTTGGAGAGATGAAAGAACGCCTGGATGGAAGAAGAGACTGCCGGTGAGCAGTGCTTGGCATATGCTGGTCTCCAGACTTTGAGCTCACTGCGCATTATTAATGGAAGAAGAGACTGCCGGCGAGCAGTGCTTGGCATACGCTGGTCTCCAGACTTACGATCCCCGGAGAAGCCCAGCCGAGCCCATAAATCTCACCAGGCTGTTACAGCTCATCCCTCAGATCCAAAGGTCATCAGATGACTGCAGGGGCATCGCCATGAAGTAAGCTCGTCTCGACTGGCTCAACACAAAAACAGGCTTACAAGGCAAGCAAATAAATCATTAAATATCTATCGATTTGTTTATAAATAAATAAAAAGATTGTTATTCGCTTACGATTAGAAAAACTACCGGAAAGAGATTCTATTCACATTCTCGCGATTTATATATGGTAGCTAATTCCTCTATTTCCATAGATAAAAGACTAAAAACATAATGAATGATAATCGTGGTAATGCAATTCAAGGCGAAACCGCCTTGCACTCCTATTTCCCTTAACACGCACCGCCTAACATCCATGATAATTTTCTAGTAACTATCATTTCACGATACGTCACCAGAGAGTTCTCTTTAACTGCTTTACACCGGTCAATGGAATTCTGCCTTCAGCGGTTGTAATAAACATCACTACCGCCGAATAGAATAGAAACATTACTACCGCCGAAATTACGATTGGAATTTGCGAACATTCTAACATCACTATGCGCGATGGCAACTTCAGAAATCTATCCTCTTATAAGTTGTAGTTCATCTAAAATTACCCAATTCATGACGATCCTTCGATTTTCCTCTGCTGATAAACTTGAGGATACAATGGAATATAGCACATATTAACGGAAACCAAACGACGCAATTACTTGCGATTAGGCTCGGCATCCTCGTTCAAAGCTGAATAGCTTGCAAGCGGCCCGGTGCTGAGTTAAACGTAACCAAACAGTCGACTAAGTACTTCGACTAAGACTTGTAAGACACTAAGTCGACTAAGACTTGTAGACAATTCTAAGTCTAAAATTGTCTACAGAACAGACAGAGTATATGAATACGAGCGAGCTGAAATAACACGCTCGTGCCACCATGTACCCCACGACAAAATTTCTATTATAACGAGAACCATTAAGCTCAACGATGTGTTCTCGAACGTCGCCATGCCGGGTATTCCAACCGCCAAAGAACTACACATTAGGAAGCACTGGACATTAAAAACTTAGGAAGGTGTGTTTCTAGAAATTTCGATATTAACATGTTCAGCCTTTAACACTGAATTATTTTCAATTCGCCTACTACACTATTCACACTAAGATTACACGATTAATATGAGAAACATGTCTCAATCATCATCCGTACGAGAATAAATGCACCAGACTACTGACGTCACAGCGTCTCTAATCTCCAGCTCTCCTCCGAAGCGTGGATGTTGCAGTCATTTATACGCATAATTTGCGCGAGCTGCCGAAAAACAATGCAAGCGTCATGCCAGAACGCGACGCACACGTGCAGACATATAAGTAACAAAAAACAATGTTCGCGTTATATCTCTAATTGAAGATAACGCAGTTCTCGCATGCTCTGCTGTACGCGTGTCGGCGGACATTAGCAGCAAGCTATTGACCCAAAAGTAAGGCAAGCGTTGTGTTGCTGGCGCACCTGCGGGTGAGGTCTACAGAGGCCTACTTGTGTCTCTCAGGCAACCAAATTATTAGCGCTGAGGTCATGAAGATATAATAAGTGAAGATAGCAGATGTTTGTAGATTATCAGTATACAGGATTCAGAAAAAGTACAATGTAATCAATCCAGGGAATTAAGAAGCATGGGCAGACAAATACAGTTACTAAATATAGAAATAGTATAAATAATAAAGTATAATAACTGATCTATATACACAACAACTGAACATTAGCACATGAACAAAACATGATTAATTGAACATGGAAATTAATTAAGAGTAGACTTTAACACATGAACACTAACAATTAGTAAAATTCGGTTCCCTATAACTCCCTATTCTATATACAATGTGTACAACTACTCGCCGGAAGTATTGCAGCCAGTCATGCCACGACCGTGTGTTTACTAGACTCATATCAAGTCAGTTTCATTACCCTAAAATGAGGCATGATAGCTATAATTACCCTAATAATGCCAAAAATATCGATATAATTATGAATAAATTGGAAATGTGAAGATTTATTTTGAGATAAAAATAATAAGGAACCCGGTTCCATTGTTCTGATTATAACAATGCCAGCATGTTCTGCTATGCACTCGCAAAGCACGCGCGTTGAATGTCACGCAATTCTTGCGTGAGCAACACTCACTCAGTGCAAGGGTATTGAAAATTACGCAATGCAAGCATTTTTACGTACACGCAATACGGAAGTGTTGAAACGCATTGTGATAATATCTGCGATAGAAAAATGAGGACCTTGAGGCATCATTTGACAGACTTTTTGACTTTTAATATATTTAAAGAGTATAAGTTTTAGTTGAGAACTGTATAGTGTATAAGGATATTGAAATAAATGAAATTCCTTATCTCACTTGAAGGCAAAGACTAAACAACGATCGCAGTTTAGTCAAAGCAAAAGGGTGCAACCGAAATTGCCACAACTTTTTGGGGAAAAAATGTAGAGCAGAGACGTCATTGGCATATATCAGGGGCGTCAGCCCCCTTAAAAAATTCTAAAGCCACCTAAACAAATTTGTGTAAATTTATAAAATTATTGTCATCAAAAAATTATCTTCTAGATTTGCTGGATGTCACCAGTCATTTTACCAACGTTCCAACTGAAGGAGCTTAAAAAATAATTGTTGAGCATTTGACTTCGCATGAAACTTTGCCAGCTCCTGCAAAGATCCTACTCGAGCTTCTCCGCCTCTGTACCTCCGAGTCTCCATTCAGGCTCCAGATAACAAAATTCATGGCAATTTATGGCGCAGCTATGGCAAGTCCTCTGAGCTCAACATTTATGGCGCAGCTATGGCAAGTCCTCTGAGCTCAACATTTATGGCGCAGCTATGGNCGGTAGAGAACACGGACCAATATCTGCCATACTTAGCGAGAAACCCGCTATGGGCTCATGACCCGCAGTGGGCTCGCTGCCCCATGTTACCCTATCAGGGGCGTCAGCCCCCTTAAAAAATTCTAAAGCCACCTAAACAAATTTGTGTAAATTTATAAAATTATTGTCATCAAAAAATAATCTTCTAGATTTGCTGGGTGTCACCAGTCATTTTACCAACGTTCCAACTGAAGGAGCTTAAAAAATAATTGTTGAGCATTTAACTTCGCATGAAACTTTGCCAGCTCCTGCAAAGATCCTACTCGAGCTTCTCCGCCTCTGTACCTCCGAGTCTCCATTCAGGCTCCAGCTAACAAAATTCATGGCAATTTATGGTGCAGCTATGGCAAGTCCTCTGAGCTCAACATTTGCTGTGTTCTGCGAGATCAAAAATTAGGCGAGGAGAATTCGTCTGTCACCAAAGTTTACAGAAAACATAGAATTGTGTGAGAGGAGCAAATAACGTAGCTCGATAATAACGTAGGAGCAAATAACGTAGCTCGATAATGTCCTCGGCGCAACAAGCTCCATACGCGCCCTCATACAACGAGCGTTTAAGACCTGTACGTGTAAAGCGAACATCCGACAATGATATAAGAAGGGAACTCCGAACCTGCAAATAAATCTTGGCAAACAATGGGCGTGCAAACACAACAGTCGACGCCGAAATTCCTGCAGAAAATCGTGTACAAATAATACTCAAAATTAATCTACTAAATCAATGTGATCTAATAAATTGAAAAGAATACTTGACATGAAGAATCCCTTCAAGCCCTCCGCAATTGAGCAACCAATGTCGTTTGCAGATTTTCTCGCAGGTTTTAGGCTTCTCCAACTCATAAACATCATTGGTTAGACAAGCACTACGTTGAGCCCCCGCCTCACATAACATAACATAACATAACATAGTGATGTCGGCGCTGAAGTGTAGACCTGATGTGGCCTGTCGCCGATTCTTTTCCTTTTTGTGCCTTGTTCATAGATCTAAACTCATGTCATTTGACCGGATCTCTTCATGACTGACGATAGTTTGAAGTAGGCAAGTAGCTACTAGACTTCCACCGGGTTCGATAAGGAGCTAGGCATTTCAAATCTGAACATATATTTTTCCATAGCTTTATCTAGTCTGTTCTTGAACTGTCTCTTATACACATCTAGATGTGTATAAGAGACAGATCATGCGGTGCCCCAAGCCTGCACCAGCATCGTCATGCGGTGCCCCAAGCCTGCACCAGCATCTTCATGCGGTGCCCCAAGCCTGCACCAGCATCTTCATGCGGTGCCCCAAGCCTGCACCAGCATCGTCATGCGGTGCCTCGACGCTGCAAGACTGGCGATGGCTGAAGCCCTCATCATGATGGAATAATCTCCAGCTTTCAATTAACAAACCACAAGATTTGTCATGATATTGAAGCGATTTTCAGCATAATTTCGAGGTTTGATCTTCGAATTATATCCGAAAGCTCATATGTTATTCCACAGTCTCAATATTAGTCCGTGTTGCACCATAAATTGATTTTACAGCGAATAAAACGTATTCGAAACGTCTTCAAATAAAATAATACGAAAATTCAAATAATAATACGAAAATTTTCCCGTGAACTTGTAATTCAAACTAAAATTCCAATTTACAAAATCCAAATAGGCATAACACATCCGCTGGAGTTCTTGGCTGCATAACACGTCAGCTGATGTTATTAGCTGCATTTATACGTCAGAATGACAGCTACGACGGTCGTGCTAATACAAAAGGTCGATGTTAGCAGAAAAGTTTAGGCCTTTTACCAAAATGGCGCAAAATAAGTGGCAATCAATGAGGCCTCAAGTTCGACCATCCGAGACTCCAATTTAATAGACCAATATTTATAAATTTTTATTTACCAGTAACCTTCGAATGGAGATCAAGAAGAATAGTAGCCTCCCGCACCCGCAGAAATCATTGATTTAAAACTGTTTGCATTGCGCGAAGCGGTGATCATATATCCTATCATATCATTGTTATCATGCATCATATCATTGCTATCATATATCCTCTCGTAATCATGAATTCTATTTACTTTTTTCGATGTGAAAATGCCACAGTTTATTTGGCATTCTTCATTGATATTTAATTTACTATTCTATGGTTTTCGATCTCATTCCAAAATACAAATAAATTAAATAACTGAAAAAACATTCTTATAACTGGAAAACATTTCTTATACTGTAACTGGCTCCTCGAGAAAGCTTATGCCTCATCGCCGCTTCCACATGCTCCACGCAGTGACCATTCTTTATCAGTCAAAAATTTGCCGCGAGTAAAAATCTTCAAAATCTTCCTCAAGAAAAATGTTGGCCGCGAAGCACCGTTCGTTTAGAATAACCCTGTAAAGAATCGAAAGCAATTTGAGGAACGGTGGAAGCTCTCGCGTTCTGTGTGGAATTTCTGCGGCAAGTTTTCTAGGGAGCCTCAATTTTTGTGGACCTTGAAAGAGGGGCATACGATTGTGTCAACATTTGTGTATTTACTTTATTGGATCATGCCGTTTCACATCGGTTCCGAAAAATTTTTTTATCCATGTTGGCGAGCCGAAGCAAAGAAATTCACATCCCATGTAAAAATATTTCGAATCTATTAAGTTTTTAGTTAAATCTACTGCCAAACGTTTACAGTAATTTTTAGTGCTCTGCAATTCCTATGAAACAAAATAATTTCTTTACTGATAATATGCACATGTCTTGAATATTTCAAACGACGATGCGAAACTAAAAAAGAGAGAATGATTCTATGTATGCATCAGTGATTTAGCATTCATAGAGAGCGAAGAACGGAATTTAATAAGTTTATTTTATGCCTTAATGGAAGATTTTGAGCTGTGATTGAAACTCTGGTGTAAATATCAGAGCCAAACCTGGCGTAGATTTTAGCCGGTGCAGCAGCGCGCTTGCTGGACGGGCGAGCAATAAAATGCTGCCGTCTGTCTCTGAACCGGCGCTATCTCTGAACCGGCGCTATCTCTGAACCGGCGCTATCTCTGAACCGGCGCTATCTCTGAA
>NW_025933808.1:23023-25950 GCF_000764305.2 Hyalella azteca
GGGGGTAATTGTTCGTAATAATATTGAAGGATCAGGGGTAATTGGTTAATTTTGTTGGGTAAGATTTGAAATGATATTGTATGAGGTTTTACTAAGGGGTAATTGGTTAATTTTGTTGGGTAAGATTTGAAATGATTTTGTATGAGGTTTTACTAAGGGATAATTGGTTAATTTTGTTGGGTAAGATTTGAAATGATTTTGTATGAGGTTTTACTAAGGGATAATTGGTTAATTTTGTTGGGCAAGATTCGGGGTAAATGATTGTGGTAACCTATGATTTAAGCTGTTTATGAAAAGTGTTACGGTAAGCCTATTATGCTATCTACTAGTAAGTTTCTGTGGCGCACCCGATATTTATCGCTAAGGCATGTGCAGCTTCAGCACTGGTGCGCCTGCATCCTCATTGCTAGTTTCTCTCAAAGTTTCTTTGTTCCTATAGTTTTTTATCTCTCGGTGAGTTCGTTGCCCGCCATTGAAAGAACTGCATGAACCGAGACGCAATAGCGGAGCGGGAAGCTCGAGTACCTTCCACCTCCGTTGCTCGCTGGACACTGATGTCGTGAGTCTGACAAGGACGTAGCTCGCTGCCGCACGCGGGTCCCCTTACTCGGTAGCAAAAATTTTTACGTAGTTTGCTAAATGATCTGCCGTATCATTCATTATAGATCAAAATAGCTAAAATATTATTGATCCAGTCCAGGAATAGATATCAGTTGCAGAGTATCTCGACAGACAAGGCTGTGAGATTCGTGGTTATTTTTTCGGTAGTTATTAGAAACTAAGGGCGTTTTCCGCTAACCCTACGCGATTAGGGTTAATTGAACAAGGAAATGAATTGAGAGTAGACATTAACACATGAACACTACTCACCGGAAGTATTGCAGCCCGTCATGCCACGACCGTGTGTTTACAGACTCATGAAGTCAGTTTCATTACCCTAAAATGAGGCAGGATAGCTATAATTGCCCTAAAAATGACAAAAATATCGATATAATTATGAATAAATTGGAAATGTGAAGATTTATTTAGCGATGAAAATTTATAAGTAACCCGGTTCCAGTGTGCTGAATATAACGCAATGCAAGCATCTCAACGTGTACGCAATGCAGAAGTGTTGTTATAATATCAGCGATAGAAAAATGAGGATCACGGGGCTTCATTTGACCGACTTAATGACTTTCAATGTATATAAAAAATATATTTATTTGTTTAGAACTGAATAAGGATATTGAAATGAATGAAATTCCTAGTTTTATTTGAAGGCCTAAGTCTGAACAACCATCTCAGTCAAAGCAAGCGGGTGCAACCGGTACAAATTGCCACAACTTCTCGTGAACAAAAAAAAAACATTGTAGAGCAATGGCGTCATTAGGCATATATCAGGGACTTCAGCTCTCTTAAAATTAAAAAAATTTTAAAGCCAACGAAATAAATTTAGGGAAATTCATAAAAAGTATTACTATAAAAAATGAGCTTCTAGATCTGCTGGGTGTCACTAATCTTTCTATCAACGTTCCAACTGAAGGAACTTGAAAAATAATTGTTGAGCATTTGAATTCGCATAAAACTTTGCCTGCTCCTGCAAAGATCCTACTCGAGCTTCTCCGCCTCCGTACCTCCGAGTCTCAATTCAGGCTCCAGATAAAGAAACTCATGGCAATTTATGGCGCAGCTATGGCAAGTCCTCTGAGCTCAACATTTATGAAAAACACCCTACGTGGCCGACTTGCTCCTGATTCACCCCTAAGCCGAATATAGTTCCTCTAAAACGACCTTAATCGACACGAAAATTTTGACAGGGTATCTCTGAATCGGTGCTATCTTTGAACCGGCGCTATCTCTAAATCGGCGCTATCTCTGAATCGGTGCTATCTTTGAACCGGCGCTATCTCTGAAGCGGCGCTATCTCTGAACCGGCGCTATCTCTGTATCGGCGCTATCTCTGAACCGGCGCTATATCTGTATCTGCGCTATCTCTGAACCGGCGCTATCTCTGAATCGGCGCTATCTCTGTATCAGCGCTATCTCTGAACCGGCGCTATCTCTGTATCGGAGCTATCTCTGAACCAGCGCTATCTCCGTATCAGCGCTATCTCAGAACAGGCACTATCTCTGAACCGGCGCTATCTCTGAACCGGCGCTATCTCTGAACCGGCGCTATCTCTGAACCGGCGCTGGTAAGTTGAACACTCTAACAGTCAGAGAAGGCCGGGGAAACGGCGCAGTGATGACGTGGTGAGAAGGGCTGCCCGACACTCAGGCCTCTACGCCGGCCGCAAATTGCTGGGTAGTTTGGAGGCAGGTGTAAGGGAAATTCACCCTTTATGATTTCAGTTACTTAAATTTGTTTTTGTGTCGTAAGTTTTACGGTTGCTTGTAGGGGTTGGCAACCGTGCGATCTGATGACGTAGCGTTACCGGCCTGAAGCCCGGGTTAGTTCGTCTCATTCGATTGCTGTCACTTGGTCGGAGCGTACCTACTGTCACTATTTTCGAGTGCACCTGTAGCGTCCCTATTAGGTGGGTGTTAGTGCATTTGCTCTCTACTTTAATGTTCGAGTTTTGAATATAGTGTTTGAATTCTTTGAATGTATTTATGTGTTGTGTTAAATGAAATTGTTCCATAGTGCAGTACTGTAAGTTATAGTCTTGCTGACCATCATTGTTCGGCAGGACCGACTCTTTGCCCGGCCAGCAAATGCGGCTCCTAGTTAGGCTGGTCTCGACGGTACTTCTCAACTCCAGTACCTGCACCCGTCCAGTCTCAACCTAAGTTCACTAGCCCTTGCTGTGTATGACTATTGCTGTAGACCACCACTGCTGTGTACTATCACTGCTGTGTACCACCCCTGCTGTGCATTACCATTGCTGTGCATTACCATTGCTGTGTACTACCATTGCTGTGTACTACCATTGCTGTGTAGTACT
>NW_025933809.1:0-12441 GCF_000764305.2 Hyalella azteca
CAAAGAGCATGCCAGAATACAGTTGCCCTTTGTGCCCACAAAGGTAAGGTGTTCGAGAATTCGAAGGAAGGGGGAGGTGGGGGTGAAAAAGGGGAGCAGGAGGAGGAGGAGGAAGAAGAGGAGGGGGAGGAGACGGCTGAATAAAGAAGGGAAAGGTTTTGGCGCCCACAAAGAAAATGAGAAATGGCGTCATGCAGAGCACCTGACGCCTCTGTTCGGGCATCTCAGACGTGATCTGCAACCCCGAGATCTTTCTCATCGCCTGCATTCTGCTCTGTATATCTGCTCTCTATTGCCATTGCAATCTGCCATGTTTGTCCATGATCAGCAAAGGGATTTTCTCCCCTGATTGGCAAACGGGATTCTCTGTCCTGATTGTTAGTCAAGGAGATCTCTAATCCCCCCAACACAAGTGACGTATTAATCCCCGCATCAGCGCCTCACGGGAGAAAGTCTTCCGCGTTACGTCCGCTGAGGCCATCAGGTCGGGTCAGAGGCCAGGTGGACATGGCATAAGGGATATGGCATTGGCTTAGTGGCATGAGGAACATGGCATAGGCTTAGTGGCATGAGGAACATGGCATAGGCTTAGTGGCATGAGGAACATGGTATAGGCTTAGTGGCATGAGGAACATGGCATAGGCTTAGTGGCATGAGGAACATGGCATAGGCTTAGTGGCATGAGGAACATGGTATAGGCTTAGTGGCATGAGGAACATGGCATAGGCTTAGTGGCATGAGGAACATGGCATAGGCTTAGTGGCACTACGCAACACTTCAAGGTATGTAACGCACTTATTGACGGTAATCGCATTTCTGAAGTGAAATGCAGCAATTTCTTAATAAACTCATCATTTATTCGTGCGCTCAGAGACCATCACCACGGCCACAGAAGTATCATCAAGCAAGGTTTCATTAATCACCAACAATTATCCGTAAGCTTCACCAAGTATCATCAAGCAAATCAATGATCGTTTTGTGGGAACTGCTAGCGTAACATAGCCAGTTTCCCAAACGCTGTTTCGGAGGCACTGGTACTGGCACTGGTACCGGCATTGATACTGGCACCGATGCTGGCACTGGTACCACCGTACCGGCACTGGAAACCACTTGCAGTCGCCGAGGCAAGATACCGGCATGAATCCGAAAGCGGAACATCAGAACACTACATATACAGTATATGTATACAGAAGACTCATAACAAAGTCCGTTGCCAGTATAATGCAAAGGAACCGGCACTAGTACAATGCACCACCAGTCCGGTGCCGGTACAATGCACCACCAGTCCGGTGCCGGTACACTGTACCACCAGTCCGGTGCTGGTACAATGCACAGGAGCCGGCACTGGGACCCGGTACACCCTGGCTAGGCCCGCCGCTTTCTCCGCGGCGGCGATGACACGAGGCCGAGAAAGCGGCGGTGGGCGACCGCGACGACGCAGGACTACGGGACACACGCTGGCCCTACCGAGCGCGCAGACGAAATTCTTCTTCATTGTAGAGTTGCAGCGCAGGCGCCTAATTTCATTTGTTATTGAGATTATGAGTTCAACATGAGCCTACTACCTGCCAGGTCTTTAGTTTGGTAAAACTTTAAGTTAAGTTAAACAGTTAAACTGTAAAGTTTGATTCGAGTTAGTCATTGAATTTCCCGGATCAAGTCCATATCGAATTTCAAGTTGAGTCTCAGCGCTAGTTAAAAAAATCCAGGTTTTTAAGCGCAGGTCTTCCCTCGAATTCATCGTTACATTACAACGCGGTCTCAGCGCTTCGCGTGGCCTGTGGGATTATTAACTGCAAAACATCTATAAAGAATATCAGCGAGATCGCGCACAATATCAGCGAGATCGCGCACAATATCAGCGAGATCGCGCACAATATTATTCCGCGCATGCGCTGCGATTAAACAAAGTATAGAGCGAAGTGAACCTCTGCACTCAGAAAACTACATGGATCTCATTATACAAATAGAGACACACTTTCTTACACATAGCACGAGCAGAGAGCGGACCTAGCCCTGATACATCAATTTGCCGGTCAAACTGGGTCAGAATGACACACACTGCAGAAAATGACCGCTATTTCGACATAGAGTAAATAAATGCTTCGATATTTGGACAAAGTGCCTCTCATTTAACCGGGTGCAATAGGGTCCAGCAAGCGATGGCCGCCACCTGAATAGTATTCAGGTTATGCCTGAGCATCTTGTATGGCTTGTGTGAGTATACATGGTGTATAGTTGTATATACACGGAATAAACTGTGGGCCAAATTCGTCAAAATAAAAGTTAGGAGCATTGAACCTGTCAAACAGTGGTTATGATTTTCTACATTTAAATTCTCTACGAGACGCGCTTCGTGCGTTTCTCTACCAGCATGTGAACTGGATTTAATTCCGTGTCGTCCGAATGATTTACGTAAACGCGCGAGAAAAGTGCTAACTATTGATAAAACTTTATTTATTTATATATTTATTTTTAATTTTTTTATATATTTATTCATTGATATATTTGTTTTGATACATGATATTGCAATGTTTATTACATCTACATAGATAACAGGAGTGGTGATATATATTACACTCGTGAATATAAGCGCAAGATATATATATACATATACATGTCGTCTGGCTGCTTTTGTATATAGTGACGAAAGTATATATAAGTCACACAGTAATGTCCTCAGTAGTTCTCATTACTACACTGGTTATCTTGACGACAGACACAGAGAACAGTGAATGTGATGACATGTCACCACACCAATTACCACATTCCATAGCCCCACACCGGGGGGCGTACGCCCCCTCCACGTCGGGGGATAAACGTCGTCTCCCAGCCCTCACTAGCTTCGTCGTATTCTCTCTACACTTTACGTCATTCATTCATAAAATTTCACCTATTTTTACTTCGTATTTTACCTCATTATCTCAAATTTTAAGACGTTACGTACCTGTTATTGTGACTTGTAATTCTTATTGGTCTTTTCTACAATTCCCCGTTCATTCATAAAATATCTCATAAAATATCCACAATTCGCAGATCTTCATACAATTATTATTTATCTCTTCTATTGGGATTCTGTATTGTTATTTTTCTCATCTTCTACAATTCCCGGTTGTTCATACAATTGTTAATTTAGAATTTCTATTCTCCTTCTCTGGACTTCCTCGTCATTCATAAAATTTCACCAGTTCTAAAGTGCTTTCGAATTATTATAATTCATATCAATTATTTAGTAGTTTTGATTGAATACTAACAACGAGTCATAGAACTCATTTTGGTGAAGAGAATAGACAAGATAAGTGGTACGTGACACAGGATAAGAGGTACGTGACACAGGATAAGAGATACGTGACACAGGATAAGAGATACGTGACACAGGATAAGGATACATAAGACAAGACACGTACCTTGAGCGCACAGAAGATGCAGGCTCCCTGCATGCACGCGTGGCCGGAGAGTTCCCTGAAGCTCCGCCTGAAGATGTCCAGATGCCACAGCACCTGCGACCATAACAAGCGTCACTAGCCTGGTACCAAGTAGATTAGGTTAGACTAGGTGAGGTCAGTCAGTTCTTGATTTACAAGGCTACATTAGATTGGTATAGTTAGTTTAAGTTCATAATGTATCTAAGTGCATACAACAACGCGTCACTAGCGGTACTTTATAGAGTATTTGCTAATGATAGATTAGGATAGACTGTGAAAAATTATTTTTCTCTTTGTGCAAGGCTTAGTTCTGTATATTTGGGTTAGATTCATAATGTATAGTGCGACAGTCCATGCGACTAAAACGTGTCGCACCTATCATACATATTGAGCAGCTAAGGCTAGGTTATACTAGTTTCCTTGTTTGAATCGAGTAATGCATTCTAGTGATTATACCGTATAGGACAGCGTACGCAGGCTTCGTATAGGTTATGTATGGACGCCTTTCGTTCTAAAGCATGCTTAGTACATGTTATATTTCTTTACGTGATAGGCCAGCTAACGTAAGTTTTGTGTATGTTATGGGTACAAGCAATGCGTTATAGGCCAGCTTACGTCGGCTCTGTATGTTATTTTGTGGTCAGTGCGGCGTATTAGTGCGCGACGAACGATGCAGCGCGCACTTTATACGCAAATCCAAAACGCACTCTACACTGCGTATAAGATAGAATACGCTCAGTGCTCGCATGATAACGACGTACACGCACAGACGCACGGCACACGCGACGCACCGTTAGGCGGCCCAGCGCGCGACCCGACGGCCGGTCTATTAAAATGACCACTGCGACCGGACGGCGGCGGTGGCTATGGCGGCGGCGGGTATGGAGCAATTTGCCCCATTGCCCTTTGATAGTAATCGCTTCTAATCTTCAGTATTAATTGTTTCAGAATTAATATTTTTTGCCGCAAAAAAACAATAATTGCACTGCCGCTCCATTCCACTGCCACCTGTAGGTCATTCTCCGTTTGTTCCGCACTTTCGTTCATTCCAGGGAGAGCGAATGTGAGGGTATCTCTCTCTCCTGAACAATGTCCCCTCAGGGATAGGCGGGTGCTGGCAGGGACAGGGAGGTGCTGGCAGGGACAGGGAGGTGCTGGCAGGGACAGGGAGGTGCTGGCAGGGACAGGGAGGTGCTGNCATTAGACGGATCGAGAAATTTTCAAGAATATCCTTCCCATTTATCTCAGGTTCCTCACACTCATTTTGAACAGATCACGAGTTTGGAACAGTTTAATTCATCTGAACTGTCTCAGCAACACAGCAATTCTTTCGGAAAGACTCTTCCCCAGCTCATGCCGAACGGAGAATATTATAATCCATTGAGTACACCAGGGACTGACCAGAATAATTGTAATGAACTTTTTTCGAGTGTGCATTCAGTAGTCTCCTTGAACTCGCCCCAATCATCAGAATTTGGAAATGGAGCATCCTGTATGAGTTACGATACGGTTGGCTCTTCGAATGATTTACAGAATAGTGAGAGGGAGAGACATCGATCAACTAACGCCTCACCTCCAGTTATACCATTCAAAGTTGCTTCTGGTCCATGCAACATATCTCCCACGCGGGAGTTCATTTTTAATTACAATGAAAATAATGACGGCGTTGAAGCTCAATCATCCTACGCAATTGTTGAAAGTGGTAGTATTGGTGGCATTCAATCTACTCAACAGCAAGTTGATATGCAGCAGTCGCTCAACAATTGGGTAGTCAAGATGGAAGCCCCGAAGCATTATTCGACATCCCCAAACCATCTGTGTGGACTAATTTCAGTGTATCCCACTACTCCAATCGTCATTTAAGGAAAAGCGGCAGTAATGGAAAATGGTCGAACCATGCGCTTAGTTTGGAACTCGATGCGTGGAAGAATGAAACTAGAGAGACGACGAATTGAGCGATACATATTCAAAGGTAGTGGGAAAACTGTGTATGGCCCGAAATTTAAAGTAAAATTTAACGAAAAGATGCGACCACGCCCACTCGCTAGATTTGTTGAGGGAAGTGTCTTCCCGAAAAGCTTCTTACATCAGATTATGGGAGTAATAATCTTAGAAAATCGTGCCATCTGATTGAAACTGATCCTTGTAAGGAGTAATGATCGCATTTTGGCATAGCAGATATTGTCCTTCGAGAGGTTGTTAAACTAGGTGGAATCGAGTTTTGATGACTGCTGCTCCGATACTGATACATTAGAGCGATCTACAAGGCGATTTCATGGAAGTATAAAGCTTGGAATATTATCTGTATTGAAGTGAAGATTACGTCTTTCAGTAATTGTGTGTTGTTTGAAATAAAGCATCAGATATTGTTGCTGTTGTAATGCATCGTTAGCAAATATTTTTATCGGTGTCTCGTAATATCTTTAAAGGTACCTTGTTGTTGTTATAAGTGTTTTGTTGCGTTCAGTAATCTCGTCGAGTCCTGAAGGTATTCTCTGACGGTAGGGCTTGCAGCTGTCTCTTATACACATCTAGATGTGTATAAGAGACAGACCAGAAGCTGGGGCGACTCTAAATTTTGTTACCCAGTGAAAATTTACAGACGCGGCAGCTTCTGATTTGGATTACCAGAAGCTGGGGCGACTCTAAATTTTGTTAGGGTTGCTTCGCCAGGCGCCGCTGAAGCGCCTTTGTCACGACAATTCGCCAGCAGCGTCCCCGTCAGGTGCAGGTCCTATGGCACCCTTACGATGCCCAAGTGTACTGTAGGCTGCAAGCACCTATACAGAGACCACAATATAACGCCAACGCCAGTGAGTGCAATGAATAGCTAACTCCAGTGACTGCAAAATAACGCTAACGCCAGGGAGTGCAATGAAAAGTCAACGCCAGTGACTGCAAAATAAAGCTAACACCAGTGAGTGCAATGAAAAGTCAACGCCAGTGACCACAATATAACGCCAACACATATAACTCCAGTGAATGCAAAATAACGCCAACACCAGGGAGTGCAACGAAAAGCTAACTCCAGTGACCACAATATAACGCTAACGCCATTGAGTGTAAAGTAACGCTAACGCGTTCCCATGACGACGCAGTAACGCATAGCGCGGTAACGTCGACGTTCTCGCCGTCACACGTCACTAGCGGCGCCGCTCACCGCGGTCACGTCACGGTAACGTAATCACGACGCAGACCAGACACGTGACGCACACAGATGACGAGGGTTTTTTTCTAATTGTATTTTTCTCACAATGTAAATATATTTTCAGCGTTATTTTACAGTGGACTGAACTGACAGAACTAAAGACAACTTTCCATTATGAACTCCCATTTTTAAATTTTAAGTATATCTTTCGCAATCTGTACTTATGTTAAGTATAAGTATAGATTGAGTTCAAGTTTTGGCTGAATTAAAATGATTAACATACACTAGAAATGTATCAAACACTTTCTAGTTATTTGTGGCCAGCGTAGGCCTAGGTGCTAATCCTGCTGCTGCGGTGTCGCGACGTAACAATTCCGTAACGTTAGCAGCGTCGCCGACGTAAAAGCGTAACGAAGCCGTCACGATGACGTCTAGAGCCACGACAACAAGAACGTTAAAGAACACAAACTTCGTATTAATAGAGCTGTAGCAAACGCTGACTTTCGCAACACTGTTACGTGCGAGCATTGCAGACACGCGTACACGACGACGCGCATGCGCAGTTATACCGTCGCACGCAGAGCACCACTATCACTATGACACTACTTATTTCTCATGTTAAGTTCTTCAACCAATACTTCAACCTCACTTCCAAAACTTCAACCCAACACTCCAAACTTAAAGCCACTTATTCAGCACAACACTCCAATCACCCTTCTTCAGCTTCAACCCAACACTCCAAACTCACTTCCACTTCAACACACTTCAACCTCCCTTCAATTTCACACTTCAGCCGCCCTTCCACTTTTACAACTCGACTTTCCAAACACCCTTCCACTTCTTCACCCCAACGCTCCAAACTCCCTTCCACTTCTTCAACCCCGAACTGGACAAGGAATAACATGATACCAAATATGATACTGCAAGACTGTTAAGAACATGGCATGCGACAACATGACAGTCGACAACAGGATGATCAGGAACAAGAAAACAACCACAGCCGTAATAACGTCGAGCGACCCGACGAGGTCGGCGAGAAGACGACGCAACGTCGCGCCGGATGCGCTGAGGCGAGCGTCCGTCCTGGCGACGTCACGCTATCGGGACTACAACGTCACGCTATCTGGACTACAACGTCACGCTATCAGGACTACAACGTCACGCTATCTGGACTACAACGTCACGCTATCGAGACTACAACGTCACGCTATCGGGACTTCAACGTCACGCTATCTGGACTACAACGTCACGCTATCGGGACTACAAACGTCACGCTATCGGGACTACAACGTCACGCTATCAGGACTACAACGTCACGCTATCGGGACTACAACGTCACGCTATCTGGATTACAACGTCACACTATCGGGATTAGGACGACTCATGAGTGTGACGCAAGTATAAAATGAGTCATGAAAACACGCGGTGTTTTCTAAATCTTTGAGACTTGACAAAAGTGCGTCGTGTGTGGACAAACCATTAATTCGAGACTCAAGTGAAAAAAAATTGTTCATAAATGTGCGAAACAAATTGCATAGGAATGCGTCATGAAATAAAACATGGCACATGTGCATCACAACATGGCACATGTTCAACAAAAGTGACGTTCTTGTGTTATAATGCAGGATATATGTGGAGGATAGCCACAGCAATGGTGTGGCACCGTGGCATGAGGAAGTGCCAAGTGTAGGCTCGCCACAGCAATGGCGTGGCACAGTGGCATGAGGAAGTGCCACGCATGCTTCACTGATGGCAGTTGCCACTAGGCTCGCCACAGCAATGGCATGGCACCGTGGCATGAGGAAGTGCCACGTGTAGGCTCGCCACAGCAATGGCATGGCACCGTGGCATGAGGAAGTGCCAAGTATAGGCTCGCCACAGCAATGGTGTGGCACCGTGGCATGAGGAAGTGCCACGCGGCCTTCACTGATGGCCAGCGCCACAACTCCCGACCCTTGTATGTACTCAAGTACGCAACGCCAGAAATGTGGTATGTACGTAGTACAATTGTTATGTGATAACTGCATTGTGATGCCGTGTGGTGCACATGTCACCACTGCCGTGTGGTGCACATGTCACCACTGCCGTGTGGTGCACATATCACCACTGCCGTGTAGTGAACATCACTATCCTCGCTTAAAAAGCGAGGATAGTGATAGTGATTAAGGCTCCCCCGTGGGAGCCTTAAAAAGTCTCCTTAAAAGCAAATGGGGCCTAAAGGGGTCCAGCCGTCCCCTTGTATAGGTCCCTAAACCCCTAACCCCTCTCTGTCTCCTCCGAATGACCCCTACAACCCCAAGAGGTCAATTCCGTGAGGGGGGCACTTGTGAGGGGGCATTAAAAATGACCTCAAATTTTCCCACTAAACTCCATGCGCCTTCCCACATCTTTCAACTCAATAAACAAGAAATCAATATTCTTCTGTACATACAAAATTTTCTTAAACAAATGTTTAGTTGGACTATATTTCTTATCTTCTCATCACTATAGTTTTTAGCGACAAATATCAGCTAAACTAATTTATAACAATAATAATAATAATAATGAGCAACGAATACTTGAAAAATAGGCCCATAGCACAGAAATGAGAGCTTATTAATAATCGCAGCTGCACAAAACAAGCAGTATAAATGTGAGTATCAAGCAGAACGAATTAAGCGTTCGACATTTTCTCGACAACATCAATTCTTCTTTCGGACAATGATGATATAAATCAGAGATAAATCATTAATTTTACTTCTTTATTCCCTATAAAAACAGCAAGATGGTTCCAAGATTCGAAAACTGATGGTGATGTTCGATTTAATTTTCTTGATTTCAAGAAATTCACAAATTTTACGGAAGAATTTTCTGCATTTATGCCGACTATTAAGATAATTTTGATCAAGTGCGACAACTGGGGTAAATTGTCCTTTAGGGTGAATCATTCCATAGAGGTTGATTTAGCCCAAGAGGGTGATTACCCCAAACAGGGTAACTGATATAATTTAGGGGGTAGTGGGGAGGTTGTCGAAAAGTTAATGTAAATCAATCTAGGGAACATAGGGAAAATTATGTTCCATGTCCGTTACCAATGAGAAAAAGCAGACAACATAACGAAAAACACTGATTCCAGCAAAAACGTACATGCTTACCCATACGTTAAAAAGGTACACAGGTTGTTAGCCTGCATCGCGACATCGCTGAATTTCAATTAAAAATTATCGAAATGAAATTAATAAATTAATATAATGAAATTTTGCAGCGAGAAGAAAAGAAAATTAGAAAGCCTGGCTCACCCGCGACACCTGGAAGACCGCTAGGCGGTTGCCCCTCTCGCATTGCATGGCGGCACTCGTAGCGGCGGGCATACCGAGGCACTTCTACTTATTCTCCACGACACTCACTGCACTTTACGGGTCAAGCTACACATGATTAACATCTTCACTTCAAATACAATACTCAATAGTGTGACATTAGCAGGTTTTCTCACAGTATTGGATCAAGACACACACGCGCACACCTCACTCCACCACTGCTAGTGAAGCACTGACTAGCAGCGCGGGCGCAGAGCCAACCAATCGCTGGCTCTGCTCAGGTAAACTACGCCTGACCTTTGCGCACAAAATGCTAACACAGGCTCTTATACTACGCACAATTGATGCTAATATCAACACCAAAGAACACATTCATCAATTTTTACCGCACTAATTCTATTTTTCAGTCAGAATTTAAAAAATAACGGACGAAATGTTTCATAACAATTTGATTATAGGCCAAAAGCTGTAGAAATAAGTTAATGTTTGCATGGCGCAGTGCCCCGAGTTCTGAGAAGCTTCGTGTGCGGAAATGTTGAGGTTGAATTTCTGCAGGGCGGCAGGTGGCGAGGAAATAGAGACGCGTACACTTCATAAGTAATAAATAACCCGGGGGAAATGCTGCATCAGCTGCAGCACTTCACCACGAAATGAGTAGCATTTAGTAGTATTATGTAATAAGAAGTAATATGTAGAGTTAGCGTAATAGAAGCAATAATAATAACAGTAGTTCTACTAATAGTAAATAGTAAGAAGTAGAAGCATCAGTAGTAGAAATTAGTAGCGGTAGTATTAGAGGTAGTACGTATAGTAGTAGTAGAAATAGAGTTATGAGTAACCCATGAATCTTCTAACGTTGAAACAACGTCGACCTCATGCAATGTTGTTTCAACGTCATTTGCTTGGTGGGAAGTAATGTTGACATGTGAAGGTATATCCTATCCTAATAAAATAAGGCACGAACGCAAGAAAGTCTATAGGTAGAAGTTTAGAATTTATAAACTAACCCAGGAAAATGTCTCCATACAAAACGTAATATTGGCAGTCTGTGATTGGCGGACTAGTTTGTCAGTTGGACGTATTTGGCGGAGGAATACCAGAACCAAAATTTAGGAGGTTTACTTCCCATGCGCATTTGTAAAAGATTTGATGCATTCACTAAACCTATTAGCAGTTCAACCGAGGATCTCAACTCCAAGAATTACATCCTCATTAATGATAGAATTGGAAATTTTCTATTAATTTTGCCATTGACACTTTATGTTGTAAAAAATAAAATAAAAACGCAAATTACATGCTTACACATGAAATATGTGTATTGTATAAAAAATATATTTCATGATTGAGCTCAATGCGAATCCTCTTTATTAGGAGACTAATTCTTAGCCGTTTTAATCATTTAACGCTATAAAACAAAAACATTTAGTTAATGATATATAGCAGCATTTCAAGAAGTTATTATCAAGTATCAGTTCCAGTTGTTTGATAATTGTTTTAATTAATAATTAATACAGTAATACTGATCAAAATGGATCACATCACAAAGAAATTATCGACTCTGTACATAGGTAAGCGCATATCTTAGCAGAGTTCCAGCTACGCGCAGAAAACGGTGTACACGTTTTCACAGCGAAAATCACGTTTTCTGTGCATAATTCGACCAATAACTATACGTATGTTAACTTCTAATTCAGGCTGCGGAGCATCCTCTCGCCGATTGATGTATTTTGACAGTATTTCATATCAATAAATTGCAGACAAGGACGGACCAACGTTGATAGAAAATCGTGAGAATACTAAGAATTTTTGATGATTTGGATGGTTAAACATAACATCAGTTTACTTTCAGCGCTTTGTCTTCGGCTAAACGAGCCGTCATTAATGCGTACCTAGAGTCATGGTAACAAGAATAACTCTTAGCAAGTTAAGAGTTGATTTATTAACAAATCAATCCAAGCGAGGACTGTAAACTGATATCATATTTTAGCAATGGCTTGATAAATTCAGATCAAGGAAAATATAATGCGATTGCTGATGACGGGCAATTGATTGAATGGCAAACTAATGACAAGCAAACGATGGCGGGCAATGCAAATAACAAGCATTAATCACAAGCTGTAATTGATGTCAATCACCAACATCAATGTCAGACGTGAGCCTTGATGTCTATAGCAGCTCCGCCCCATGCGGGCTGTGGTGAGTCATGCAAACACAGCAACACAGGAGACATACAGCAAATACAGGAGGCATACAGCAAACACAGGAGGTATACAGCAAATACAGCAGGCATACAGCAAATACAGCAGGCATACAGCAAATACAGCAGGTATACAGCAAACACAGCAGGTATACAGCAAATACAGCAGGCATACAGCAAACACAGCAGGTATACAGCAAACACAGCAGGTATACAGCAAACACAGCAGGTATACAGCAAACACAGCAGGTATACAGCAAACACAGCAGGCATACAGCAAACACAGCAGGTATACAGCAAACACAGCAGGTATACAGCAAACACAGCAGGTATACAGTAAACACAGCAGGTATACAGCAAACACAGCAGGCATAC
>NW_025933809.1:13289-14123 GCF_000764305.2 Hyalella azteca
GCAGTGCAGTGTAGGGCGGCAGTGCAGTGTAGGGCGGCAGTGCAGTGTAGGGCGGCAGTGCAGTGTAGGGCGGCAGTGCAGTGTAGGGCGGCAGTGCAGTGTAGGGCGGCAGTGCAGTGTAGGGCCTGTCTCTTATACACATCTCCAACTTTCGCATCATCTTAATCTCTCTCTAACTCCATCCCCAATTTTCACCCACTATCCTTCTCTCTCTCTTTTGCATCTGTAAATTTATCCGCACTTTCTCTCTCCCTCCATTCCCAATTTTCAACTCCCTCTCCTGCTATCCCCAGCTATTCCCTCCTCACTTTATTTACAAATCTCTTCCCCTTAAACCCCCATCCAAATTCATTATGTGGGGAAGAGATTTCCACATGCGCGTTTCTTCTTCACAATTCATACTGAAGTTAACACTTCATGTAATTCATGAATCACTCATTCATATTTTAATGAGTATGAACCAAAGCTACAATAATGAATTGGACACCACGGGCGCTTTACCGGCGGCCATCGATGTACACTTCACCTCATTGGCCACCGGTAAAGCGCCTGTAATTTTAGAGATAGAGGTTTTAAAACAAGAGAATTGGCCGCGCGTAAAACGGCCTTGATTTTCAGTAGGGGAGATGACCTCTGTAGCTATGAAGGTCAGAGGCCAAACCTGCAGCGACTTGAGGACCTGCAGCGACTTGCGGACCTGCAGCGACTTGTGGACCTGCAGCGACTAGAGGACCTGCAGCGACTTGTGGACCTGCAGCGACTAGAGGACCTGCAGCGACTTGAGGACCTGCAGCGACTAGAGGACCTGCAGCGACTAGAGGACCTGCAGCGACT
>NW_025933809.1:14494-26651 GCF_000764305.2 Hyalella azteca
ACAAACCTTGACATAACACTTCACTACGCCCACAAACCTTGACATAACACTTCACTACGCGCACAAACCTTGACATAACACTTCACTACGCCCACAAACCTTGACATAACACTTCACTACGCGCACAAACCTTGACATAACACTTCACTACGCCCACAAACCTTGACATAACACTTCACTACGCGCACAAACCTTGACATAACACTTCACTACGCCCACAAACCTTGACATAACACTTCACTACGCGCACAAACCTTGACATAACACTTCACTACGCCCACAAACCTTGACATAACACTTCACTACGCGCACAAACCTTGACATAACACTTCACTACGCCCACAAACCTTGACTTAACACTTCACTACGCGCACAAACCTTGACATAACACTTCACTACGCCCACAAACCTTGACATAACACTTCACTACGCGCACAAACCTTGACATAACACTTCACTACGCCCACAAACCTTGACATAACACTTCACTACGCGCACAAACCTTGACATAACACTTCACTACGCCCACAAACCTTGACATAACACTTCACTACGCGCACAAACCTTGACATAACACTTCACTACGCCCACAAACCTTGACATAACACTTCACTACGCGCACAAACCTTGACATAACACTTCACTACGCCCACAAACCTTGACATAACACTTCACTACGCGCACAAACCTTGACATAACACTTCACTACGCCCACAAACCTTGACATAACACTTCACTACGCGCACAAACCTTGGCATAACACTTCACTACGCGCACAAACCTTGACATAATAGCTTATAACACCCAACAGGTGCGACGGCCTGCCTAATAACCATTTACAGGTGCGATGGCCTGCATGGACACCTGTTTACAGGTGCTAGTGACACCCACGACACCAACGTTCACCCAGCGGCGTTCACAACGCGATAACACCGCCACACCCGCAGCGTTCCAGCGCCTTCATTGGCCGGCTATAGCACGGCCATAATTTTGTCAATTGATATAGGTATCAAATCACTTGTTTGCTTGAATCGCAAGTTAACCAGGAATTTAAAAGCAAAGAAAATACCACAAAATTCACCATATCTTTATAAGAGAAAACGTTTTGGAGTCCAGCTCCATCGTCAGTTCATAACACAAAATTTTGTTCAGAAAAAGTTCAGTCCTAGAAAAGTTCAGCCCCTGTCAATTGAGGAATAACAGACCCCGGATCTCGGTAATTAAGACAGCTTTATAAGGGGGATTGAGGGGAAACGTTAGAGGGAATTTGGGGAGGAGTAGCGCTATAAGTGGTAATAAGAAAAACGTTAGAAGAGAGGTTATGCAGCGATGTGAACGCCTTGGTCGCGTGAGAAACTCAATGATCCAGATCTGGCCAACACTAAAACGAGAAGTCGGGCGATATCCCAAGAGAAAAAGATCCCTGCCAGCAGATAAGTAGATATCAGGGAGATCTGTGCAACAGGAAGAGATCTTTTCTGAAAATCACAAACGGGCTATTGATGGCCGGCGAAAGGGCGACTGTGAATCATTATCAGGGAACCTAAATAGTGGGTTGATAACCTGGGTAGGTGAGTGGGTTGATATAATAATATAATATTAGTCAACAAATATAATATTTGTTGAAGCACCTACATGAACAGATTTATATGAACGGATCAATATTTAATAATGTATTGTTTAAGCTTGGTAGCAGTTATTCGATCTTTAATGCAAGTTCGCTTGAAGACAAACGTATTTTACTGCAAAATTTCTTGTTACATTTTTCAGTAAGTCAAGGATGTTTTATACTGGCGTTGGTAGATCAAAAGATCAAAAGTAGCTTCTGAAAAAAAATCTTCAATATTTTTAAGACGTTTCAGATGTAGCAAAATTAATTTTGTAGTAATTAATTAATTACTACAAAATTAAATTAAATTAAAAATTAATTAAAATCACTTTTAATTAATTATTAAAAATTAATTAATCAAAATTAATTTTTTGTAATTTGTAGGTTGCCCAAGCCAAGCCCATCCAGCGTTGTCCACGCCTGGCAAGGTGTATTTTAGTTGCCGTCAAAATGGCATAGAAAACGATTTCTCCAATCAGAAAATGGCGCGTGAGTCTACGGACGATATATTATCCTTATCTGATTTATAATTTGTCAGAGAAATTTTTTTCGGTTTTGTTTGTGTGTCTAAGCCTGGCACCACAAATATGTAGGAGCTGTTAAAAGGAGCGCGTATTGAAGATAGCGGTCGTGCCGAGCAATTAATGGGACCTGGATTTTTTTAGTTAGAGAATAGCAAGGCATTGCAAAACTGGAGGAAACGAGTGGAGTGATAATTTAAATATGATTTTTAATTAGTGTATGCACCTACTATTCGATTCGAGCACCTACTTGGAAAAATTGTGTAGGTAGAAACCCAAGTTCGGACCCCATTAGTGGAGCACAATTAGTCAAGCGACATGCCCCTGCTAGCTAGCCAAGCGACATGCCCCTGCTAGCTAGCCAAGCGACATGTCCCTGTTAGCTAGCCAAACAACATGCCCCTGCTATAGCTAGTCAAGCAACATGCCCCTGCTAGCTAGTCAAGCGACATGCCCCTGCTAGCTAGCCGAGCAACATGCCACAGCTAGCTAGCCAAGCGACATGCCCCAGCTAGCTAGCCAAGCGACATGCCCCTGCTAGCTAGTCAAGCAACATGCCCCTGCTAGCTAGTCAAGCAACATGCCCTTGCTAGCTAGTCAAGCGACATGCCCCTGCTAGCTAGCCGAGCAACATGCCCCAGCTAGCTAGCCAAGCGACATGCCCCAGCTAGCTAGCCAAGCGACATGCCCCTGCTAGCTAGTCAAGCAAAATGCCCCTGCTAGCTAGTCAAGCAACATGCCCCTGCTAGCTAGCCAAGCGACATGTCCCTGCTAGCTAGCCAAGCAACATGCCCCTGCTAGCTAGTCAAGCAACATGCCCCTGCTAGCTAGTCAAGCAACATGCCCCTGCTAGCTAGTCAAGCGACATGCCCCTGCTAGCTAGCCAAGCGACATGTCACAATTAGTGTAGGGTTGGCAGAGCTACGGAGACACCAGTAGACCTACAGTCGGCCTGTAGGCCTAAACTAATGTGCTGCTGGAAGACATTCCACAACTGTTCTACCAGGCCTCCACGATGACTTATTTATTCCTCAAGATTCTTTCGTTCCAGCCTATGAGGAACTCCAGCAGCTGGAAGTGTGGGATCTTAAACCCTATTATTAATTATTTCTAGATCTTGGAATACAACATGAGGGAAAAACAGGTAGAAAAAAATAGGTTTAAGTTAAATCTAGAGAATTGAGTGGCGAAGTGCCTATAGGAGGGACCGAGGACAGAATTCAACAAGTTGCTCAATATACAGGGTTCAGAAGGGCGGTCGATTGAGAAGAAAAAAAAATATCTCAAGAGTTTAAATACAAATTGATTTCTTGTGACGAAAAAATTAAAATGCCTAATTCAATCTGATGAATGAAAATAGTAAAATTCGACAAAAATATGTTAAAAATCAAACTAACTTTTAAGAGTGGACAATTCGGGGAGGTCGATGTCAATTAAAAGTCCCCATTGAAGAGGTCAACGAGTTCAGAATTTTTCCAGTCTCTAATTAACGAAATACGCTGCGGTTATTGCATTGTTAAGGGTGGATTTAAATTTCAGAACAATCGTCGAAGTAATTTTCACGTTTACTACAATATAATACACAGTAATATAACTTCTTTCAAAATGAAGGTATACCGGTATACAAGTATATGATTTCTCAATTAGACAATAACGGGGCAAGCTAAGGGTGACCGTGCGGTGGATGCAGTGTGATGTAGACAAAACATTCCTGCATCAATAGTCTGCTTCCGTCACAATATGTACAAGAATAAGCAAGCAAATAAAACAGCAAGTGAATACCGCTCTTGTGGCCGCTGTAAGGAGACTACAACGCGGTGCAAGTAGTGAGCGCTGTAGCTTGCTGCATCACCAGAGAAATGTTGATATCCTGAGTAACCTACAGTGTAGGGCGGCAGTGCAGTGTAGGGCGGCAGTGCAGTGTAGGGCGGCAGTGCAGTGTAGGGCGGCAGTGCAGTGTAGGGCAGCAGTGCAGTGAGCATGAATCAGGGTAATGGTTGGCATGATTCAGGGTAATTGTCATGTGGTGAACGTCCCACGGAAATTAGAGTAATATTGAGAGTAATCAAGGTCAGAATCAATAATCAGAGGTAAAAGTAATCAACGGAAATAAGAGTAATATTTGTGCGGCGATAGCCTCCTGATGGACAAATCAGGGCTATTTTGTGAGTGATAACCGCCTCCACACGTAGGCCCACCTTATGATGAATGATATATTATCAATATGATATATTACCGTGACCTACTTATAATCGGACCTAACCTTTGCAGCGATCCAACCTCTGATCGCGCTCATCAGAGGTCAGATCCGCGCGCAGATCGTAAATCTCATGATCCAGTAGCTGATGTTGGGGCTATGGATCTCGCCTAACAGCCTCCCTATCATCCATCATCCATAGAACGCTTCGTCAACACCTCTCCCGGAGCCACGCAGCCCTACAAATGTCTGACGTTGGAATATCATTGAATAAATATTGTTTCAACAACATCAGCTTATAGTCAACGTTGCTCTAACGTCAAGGTCCGCATAGTATTATTTTATAATGTGGCCGTAATTCCTACCATATGCTAAAAGCTTACGTCGTCGTAACTTCTCCACACCCGTATCCTCCATCAAATTCAGACCCAGCTGGCAAATGAAGTTTAAACAACGTTGATTACGAGTTAATTTCGCGAAAACAACGTTTAATCGACATTATTTGAACTTCATATGCCTGCATGGTGCTGGCGTCTCCATGACAGCCACTCCGCGAACCGAGTATTTCGCGCTCGCTGCTCAGAGCAGACGCACTCTATAGTCTTCACTTGCATATAACCACAAGATCATATATAAATATCCATGCAACGGGTGCGAACAATGTAAATTAAATGCACATTAAGATGGTACTATTGAAGATTCTAAGTTCTAATTAATTGGTTCTTAGAGACGCACTGAAAAACGGTCAACCGTCTCGGCCCGCCCTAAACGTGACCTCCACAGCGGCGGGAAACGATGAACGAAAGTTGTGCGATTCATTAATCGATTCACCATTATACTGAGTCTAGTAAGAAACATTTATCAATTAATCCACCATTATTCAGAGCCGAAAAGAAATAAAAAGTGAGCTAACGGCAGTGGGTGTACGTGGGGAAAGCTACGAGCAGCGGCACACGCGAACTTCAAGATAATTTGAATCTGGAAGCTTTTACGGAGGAAATAAATTTGGTTATAGGAAAAAAAAATCTTTAGCTTTACATATAATGTAATAAAGAGTTTTATATATTTCAAACACAACGCTAGAAAATATATGAAATAAATTATTATAATAAAAATTGGAACAGCAACAAGAATAGTTAAATACATTACAAATACGACAGTTTGTGATGAGACAGTTTGTGATGCGACAGTTTGTGATGCGACAGTTTGTGATGCGACAGTTTGTGATACGACGTAGCGATCAAAAACTTCAGCGTTGAAACAACATCAAGATTTAAAACTTTGATGTCAACAAATAATGACGAGAAAGAAATTAATTAAATCAAAAGAAGAAGAGACGCGTGGAGCAGTCAGCGCTTTTATGGATGAAACGTCCCCATCACCTTCCTCCTTAACCATCACTCAACCCCAACCCTTTACCTGATCCCTCTCTCCCAACCCCGCTCCCAACTCAGCCCTCAACCCATCACACAGCCCCGACCCCATCATACTCCCATGCTATCCCATGGTTGGGGTTAGCGCTTACACAGCGGAAACGAAAACAAAAAAATTTAAAACTGAGATGAATGAAAAGACGAAGAAACGATCGAGGACGTGCGGTGTGAAGGCGGCATAATAAAGGAGCGGGAGAGGCAGAACGGCGGGAAAATTGAAGCAGTGCAGTGAAGCAGGGCAGTGGAGCAGGGCAGTGAAGCAGGGCAGTGAAGCAGGACAGTGAAGCAGGACAGTGCAGCAGGACAGTGAAGCAGGGCAGTGAAGCAGGGCAGTGCAGCAGGGCAGTGAAGCAGGGCAGTGAAGCAGGGCAGTGAAGCAGGGCAGTGCANCACTGCAGGCGACATGAAGCTGGCAGGCGGCACTGCAGGCGACATGAAGCAGGCAGGCGACACTGCAGGCGACATGCAGCAGGCAGGCGACACTGCAGGCGACATGAAGCAGGCAGGCGACACTGCAGGCGACATGAAGCAGGCAGGCGACACTGCAGGCGACATGAAGCAGGCAGGCGGCACTGCAGGCGACATGAAGCAGGCAGGCGACACGCGCTTCGATTGCAAAGGCCAAGGCGACCGCGGGCGACAAGCTCGTGACGAGAATGTGGCCGCAAAATATCACGCGTTATGATTGGCTACTGGAAGACGCTCGTTCAGGGGCAACCTCATTGTGATTCTTGGTAAATCAATAAATAACTACATCATTGTAATTATTTAAACGAGCATATGGCAACTGAAGCTTCAAGTGAGAGATGACTGTTATACGGCGCCAACTCGTAAAATTCAATGTGTAAAAATGATACGTACGTTAGAACCAAACAAAACTGTGTGAAATTAAAGAAAAATATACAATTAATGGTAAACACGAAATCAGCGCAGACCATACGAGCACAGAGAGAAATAATACAAAATCAGTACAGACAATACGAGCGCACAAATAATACAAATTGAGAAAGAATTTGCAAGTGCAATAACAAGAATAAAAGTAAAGAATTTGCAAGTGCAATGACAAGAATAAAAGTAAATAAAAGTAAATAATTACATATCTCGTATCACGGACTGACCTGCACGGCGCTGTTGAGGAAGCAGTTGTTCTGGCCGGGCTCGTTGAGCAGGCCTTTAGTGCCCGTCATGACGTCGCGAGGGGAGGTCATGTCGTCGCTGAGAGCCACCTTAGGGGCGCCGAAAATAGACGAGTTCCAAAAGGCTTTTTTCTTCTTGGGTCTTCGTGCCAGGGTGTGCAGGAGCAACGCATCTATGCTGGAACTGCCTCCTTGTGGGGGAGTGCAGCTAACCTCATTGGGACTACAAGGATCCCCGACATTAGAGGTGATTGCGCTAGAATTGCAGTGACTTTCAGTGGCCGCCAAAGTCGGGAACCTCGAAAGGTCGGCCGCTCCGCCATGAGAAGAGTTGGGAAGGAACGTGAACTGCGGGGACTGAGCGAACATGTCTGGGGACTGACTGAAATTGAAGCCTGGCGACGACGGCATCAGTCCTGGGGAGCCAAGAAGATTAGGAGACGCGGGGTTGAAGATGGGATTTTGCACGTCATCTTGATTAAGGAAGTTTTTAGTGTGGCTTTCATCATAGGTGAAGTAATGACCATGAGTGGCGTGGTTGTCGTACATGCCATGGTAGGATGGTGACTCCACTTCATACATACGATGAAGGTTAGCGATGCCTGGAGACTGAAGTTCGCTGAAGCTGAATGTCGGTGACTGTAGGTCGCTGAAGCTGAAAGCAGGTGACTGCAGGTCATCCGCAGGACTCGGCACTAGCGCAGGTTGCTCTGGTACCTGCGAGGAGAGTTCATCCCACGACCTGCCAAGTGGGCGATGTCGCAGTTTGCCAAGCTCCCCACCATCCCCAAGTGGGTCCCATGACCCACCCAGACAACCCCCGAGTGCAGGCCGGCTGGGGTGACCGCGGGCTGTGTCCCCTCTGTTGCTGCTCTTGTTGGGGAAAATCGGGACGCCCGCAGACGGGAAAGCGACGGTAGGCATGACGAGAGGTGTCAGGTTGACGGGAGGTGTCGGGATGATAGAGGTGTCAGGTTGACGGGATATATCAGGTTGACGGGAGATGACAGATTGACGGGAACAGACAGAAAAGTAGCAGTCAGGAGGACCAGGAGAAGACAGGAGGATTAAAGGGAGGAGGAGAAGGAGAGATGTTGGTGGGGTTGAAGATCACGTCATCGTCGAGATGGTGGATGAGACTCTGGGTGGTTGACGATCCCGCAACCATACCTGCAACCACAGAGTTATGAGTCACCTGCATTCAAAGACTTGCGTTATTCTCGTATGGATTTATGGTCGTATACAACGAAATCTTTATTAGATAGCAAACGAAAGCTACGTTATGCAACGAAAGCTATGATGTAAAATGATAACAACAAAAGCCATCCACATTCATGCCAACTAAACCATCAAAAAAAGCTACAATTCATCATCTAAACTCCACTCATGGGACCAGCAGTATGTACGGTGCTGTGGTCTATCTAAGACTGGACAATGAGACTGAACTCACAGTCCCAACCTCTAGCAGAAGCCTGTCGTGACATGCAATAAATACACCTACCTACCTACTCCAAAGTTTCTTTGTACCAGAATATCCTCGAACAAAATTACATGATCCTGAAGAATACACGGGAACATGTTGAATACACGTAATTGTTTACTGGAATAATACGCGTAGTTAGAGTGGGACCAGCGCGACGTCTGAATTACGGAAGACAGGCAGCAGGACGCTGTGTGCCAGCAGCTGGACGCTGTGTGCCAGCAGCTGGACGCTGTGTGCCAGCAGCTGGACGCTGTGCCAGCAGCTGGACAGTACATCAAGGTGTGGCTGGCACCTTGACCGGGACGCCATCCTTTCCAGCGCTGCCCTTTCCAGAGGCCTGCTTTGCTTGCCTATGTTAACCAATGGACACACGTGCAGGGCGGCCGCCGATAACACGCCTATAAAACGGCTACAGGACGCCTACAGTAACAGGCTTCCTGCACCGTATGAGGCTGTCATGTTGTGGTTAATATTATAGCGTTATAACCAGGGGCCATACTTTCAAAACTCGCTAAGTGAACGTAAGTACTTACGCTCTATTTTCTTGTCTATGATTGGTGGATTTTGCTTGAAAGGCGCCAATGATTGGTTGATGAACTTACGATCTCTTAACTTTTTTTTAATTATGTGTCCAGGGCGATTATTCCAGCAGATGTTGTCAACTAAACAAGCACAGAAGTTCTGCTGCATTTCAGCATTACTGGACATTTAGGATATGACCGGCCGGCAACTAGTAAACTCCATGAGCTGGTGCCATACTGTCAACAATACTTACGCGTTAGTAATTCTGTCAGCCAATCAGCGACGGATAGACGATACCAATCGTAGACGATTCACCAATCATAGAGGATAAATTGACTGCTACGTGGATTTTCGTCGAAGCAATGTAATGTTTATATCGTGAATTAGTTGCGTTATTGTGTTAACTGTGGGACCAGATACGCCATTATCATCCTGACTCAAAGGCGCGAACAATAGAAGCTAAAATATGTCAACAAAAGACAAACACGCAGCATATTGTTAGTAAATACGAAGCAAATTGGGTGTGAACACACAACATACAACGGATGGACACACAACACACAAACTATACAGGCCTCCGTGTTGTGTAGAAAGCGAAGGCGAAAGCAACGAAGCAGCGGAGTTGAAAAACTGGACTGTCACCTCACCTCACTATTGCCAGCCTCACTATCACTCCAGCTCACTATCACATAGCTTTACTATCAACCCGGATCACCACCACTCCAGATCCCCACCACCACGGCTCACTATCTCATCCCCTTTGTACTATCAACTCGCCCACCTCACTGTAGTTCCGTCTCACCATCACCACTCACCATGGTTCCGTGTCACCATCACCGGACCTCAGCATCACCAGACCCCACTATCACCATGTCTGGCCGTTACGTCACGCGCCTCATGACCTCCAAGCGGGGGGCAGTGACCTGCCCCCCCACCCCCCTGTCCTCTTCACTGCCCCCCACCCCCCTTGCCTCTTCACCGTGACTCTCCTTGCCTCCTCATCCACCATCCCCCATTCCTCAATAGTAGAAAACTACGAGTGAAAACAGGGTGCAAAATATCATGCAAATACCATCATTTGGAGTGAATCATATGGCGAATTTCTTTACATGCCCTATATTTTTTAGTCATTGGCTATTATCCTTCGGTTTTTTGGTTAGGATGAAGTGTTGAAGGCAGTGTCACCAATTTTGTTTCTGTTAAAAGCGCTGGTAGAAATATTCAGCCAGAGGAATGTCGCACGATGGAACCTTGGCTGGCCGCTTAAAACCAGCTCTTAGTTCTGGCTCCGCAAACGCTAAGGCAAGAGTCGCTAATGGCGGGCCCATTACGCCTTATCTTCCGTCCCATTACTCCGTATCTTCGGCCCCCATTGCGCTATCAGCTGAGCTAATCCTTTCTTGATCCCCCAAATTCTACTTATATAGCCTCCCTACATCTTACCTCTTAGCCATACTCGACCACCTCATTTCGCAACATCTCCCCCCATATCGCCCTCTGGCCCACGACCACACTAGTGCGCCGCCTCCGTCGTACCCCGTCCCCAAGCCGTCCATTGGAAGACGTTGCTCATCACCGGGACCAGGAGGGTTCGTTGGATCGTGCTCAAAAACTATTTCATTTGTCTTCTGTTAAAAATCCCTCCCGAAGAGTCTGAACTCTGGCCACAGCTCGGTTATCAAATGGCCATACTGCAAGGTCTCCACTTTCTTTTCGTTGTGATATGTCACTATTTTTAAAGGTTTGCTCTAAAAGTTGGGGCCAGTGTAATTAGCATCTTGAAAGAGTATATAATATACCTCTTCCCTTCTCCTCTCCAGTGAGTACAGTCCTGAATGGTCTAACTTGTCACCGTAATAAAGGTCCTGCATCTTTGATCCTGGACGTGAAGGTCGGTTGGACTGCCTCCAATTGCCACACCGCAACCGCTTTTTAGGGCTCCCAAAGCTGGCAGCAGTACTTCAGAATGAGGAGCACGAGGGCTCTGAAGAGTGTAATCATGGGCTCCTCTTTTCTTGTTCGAAGTCCGCCAGATCCACCCCATCCTTTGTCTACCTTTCGCAACTATTGCCGCGATCGGTCATCAAACGTAGCTCCAGTATGCATCAACAATGCGAGATCGCGAACAAGTTGCTACTCAATTTCTGAGCCGTCCGTTCCCAAGTAGCGGTGCCGCATCCCGAGTCCCGACCTCTGCACCAATTCTGTACCTCGTTACTTCGAACTTAGTGCAGTTGAATTGCGTGTAAGTCACTGTGGGCACACTCGTAGATTGTCGATAAGTCATCCGTAACTTCTCGCAGGTCAGGTCGCCTGTGATCCTCATATGCACTCTTATATCGTCCGGATTCCCTTCTCCACCTTCCCGATTCCCCCTCCCTCTCTTTGCCTACTTTCCCCCTTGCCTACTCGCCCCTTCCTTACTTGCCTCCTCATGCCTATTATCCTCCCTTGCTTTCTGGACTCTCTTGCCTACTGGGCCCCATTCCCTACTGTACCCCCTTGCCTACTCTTGCACACTTGCCTCCTATCCCCGACTTGACCGCTCACGCCTAGCCTATCCCCACTGGGATATTCCGTGATTGGCTCTAACCGGCAAACAATCTTAACAGCTGTACCGGCCAATCACTCGGCGACTTGCCACACCACTTACAACCACCACACCACTTACGACCACCACACCACTTACGACATCGGCAACCCTGTTGGTGGCTCATAATTAGTATCTGGCGACCGAATCTTAGTTGCCAGGTGTCGCCAGCCCAGCTGTTGGCGGCATGGCTAGCCCAGCGGAGTAGGTCCTGGGTCCAGGAGACCAGCAGCCGGGCCAATATGCACGCACTGGGCCTCATTATACGCATGCATCTATGCAGTGCATTCACTGCAGTATAGAGATCATTATGATGCTAATAGCATACTATTTTATATCCTGGGAGGGAAATATCTATTCTATTCAATTTTCTATTCTATTTTAAGCCTGGGCATGGAAAGGATCGAGCAGAAAATTTGCATGAAAAAAAAAAGATTTAAAAAAACATAATACGACATTTAACCGCCATTTTAAGTATCCAATAATACACTTGATTGGTTGGATGGATAATACATTATCGAATCCTTTCTTTTACTAAGAACCAATTACATCAGACATTTCTGGTTGCTTGATGTGAGTGGGCGGAGTGGGGAGAGAGCGAGAGAGTGGAGACTGGAGAGCTCACTGGGAGAACAAGCAGCCTAGGAGCAGGTGGAGGGGGGGGGG
>NW_025933809.1:26771-27984 GCF_000764305.2 Hyalella azteca
CTTAGGGGACTTGGACGCTTAGGGGACTTGGACGCTTAGGGGACTTGGACGCTTAGGGGACTTGGACACTTAGGGGACTTGGACGCTTAGGGGACGCTTAGGCACCGCTTTGAGGACGCTCAGGTGCCACTATGGGGGCGTTCAGGCGCCGCTTTGGGCACGTTTAGATGCTCATTTGAGAACAATTAGGCGCTGTTGCTAGGACTCCTAGGCGCTGCTCTAGGGACGCTTAGGTCCCCTTTTAGGGATAGGTACATGCAAATTAAGACACCGCTGTGGGGACGTTTAGGCCCAGCTTTGGGGACGTTTAGGTGACGCGTTTGGGAGTTGGGACACTTCGACGTCCCTAGAGCTTACGCGGTGCCCCGGAGTTGCTCGGAAAGCTGAAGCTTAATCAAGGAGGATCACAATCCCCACGACCTAAGAAGTTTGACGTTCCCTAAGCTTATTAAAATCTTGAACCGAATGTGGCGGCCGCCCTCCAGTGCATGAATCAGGGTAATGGTTGTGTGGTGGCCGCCCTCCAGGGCATGAATCAGGGTAATGGTTGTGTGGTGACCGCCCTCCAGTGCATGAATCAGGGTAATGGTTGTGTGGTGACCGCCCTCCAGTGCATGAATCAGGGTAATGGTTGTGTGGTGACCGCCCTCCAGTGCATGAATCAGGGTAATGGTTGTGTGGTGACCGCCCTCCAGTGCATGAATCAGGGTAATGGTTGTGTGGTGACCGCCCTCCAGTGCATGAATCAGGGTAATGGTTGTGTGGTGACCGCCCTCCAGTGCATGAATCAGGGTAATGGTTGTGTGGTGACCGCCCTCCAGTGCATGAATCAGGGTAATGGTTGTGTGGTGACCGCCCTCCAGTGCATGAATCAGGGTAATGGTTGTGTGGTGACCGCCCTCCAGTGCATGAATCAGGGTAATGGTTGTGTGGTGACCGCCCGCTGGTGCATGAATCAGGGTAATGGTTGGCATGATTCAGGGTAATTGTCATGTGGTGAACGTCCCATGGAAATTAGAGTAATATTGAGAGTAATCAAGGTCAGAATCATTAATCAGAGGTCAAAGTAATCAACGGTAATAAGAGTAATATTTGTCCGGCGATAGCCTCCTGATGGACAAATCAGGGCTATTTTGTGAGTGATAACCGCCTCCACACGTAGGCCCACCTTATGATGAATGATATATTATCAATATGATATATTACCGTGACC
>NW_025933809.1:28259-128769 GCF_000764305.2 Hyalella azteca
CAAGTACACATAGCGACAAAATACACGTAGCGACCCAGGTAAACATAGCGAAAAAATACAAGTAGCGGCCCTAGAACACATAGCGACAAAATACACGTAGCGACCCAAGTACACATAGCGACAAAATACACGTAGCGACCCAGGTACACATAGCGAAAAAATGCACGTAGCGGCACAAGTACACATAGCGACAAAATGCTTGTAGCGCACAAGTACGCATAGCGACAAAATGCTTGTAGCGGCCCAAGTACACATAGCGACAAAATACACGTAGCGGTCCTAGTACACATAGCGACAAAATACACGTAGCGGCCCAGGTACACATAGCGACAAAATACACGTAGCGGCCTAAGTACACATAGCGACAAAATACAAGTAGCGGCCCAAGTACACATAGCGACAAAATACACGTAGCGGCCTAAGTACACATAGCGACAAAATACAAGTAGCGGCCCAAGTAGTACTCGTAGCGGCCACAGAATACGTATCGGCAGAAGTACAATCAGCGGCCCAAGTACAAGTATGATCGTATCGGCAGCGTACACTAAGTGACTTAAAACACGTACTAGCGGCCTATTTCTCGTCTGTGATTGCTGTATTTAGCTTTAAAAGCTGCCAGTTCTTGACTAACAGAGTTACGAACTCAAGTCGTAACTATTTTCGATGCAGCGGCCCTAGGCGCTCGACGTCTAATTCATTAGGTACTACAGCTCGATAACAATTCTTAAAATATACGTTGCATGAAACACGTTAATGCAAGAAATCGAGGAAAGATCAATGGAGAGATATTTGAATTTATGTTTTAAAATATAGATATCTATTCAAAAAAATAAGTTTCAGTTTAAAAATAGTAGAAACATCTATTTAAATTAGATTTATCTGTATTTTAAACCTGAAGGCAATCGACTCATTAAGATGAGTTTCATTTTGGTTATTTCCTGGGAGAATACAAATATACGTACCTAATATATAAAACAGATAGTGCGATGAATATTACTAGAAAATCTTGTTTCAAGAAAACGTCTAGAAATTCTCATGCTCCACGATGGCAAGTTCATTAAAACCTTGCAGCAGTCGGTGAAGACTGGAGGCATTGCGAAATCGTACCAATTCAACACTGAATCACCGGCCACATTAGAAACTAAGCTTGCCTCTCGCGCACTTAACTTAAATCTTCATCGCTGCTGGACGATCGCCGCAATAAATTGAGCGTCTGCAGACTGGGATAAGAAATGAATAAAAAAATAAAAGGATGGATGCTCACCTGGCGCAAGCAGGACAACAGAGCTCAGGTACTCCAGCCGAGGTTCGTCCCATGGGCAAAAAATGGACACCAAGAAGCATTACTTGGCCCGAAAATTGTTTAAAAAAGAAGATTATGTGAGAAAGTCATAAAAAAACACTGACACTAATCAATCACTTCAACACTATGCCGTCACTTTATATATTAGTGTCATTTTTTGAGCAGTAAAACACTGCACAAGTTAGTAAAACTTAGCAACGAAAGACACGTGCTCGTCGAAAATTAGAGAGGCACTCACCTACCTCCCTCAAGGCGGCTACACCTGCACTGACAGACGCGCGAGTGACGCGACTCCTAGTCTCCTAGACTCCTACCGTCTCACGGCGGCCGGACGATCACACACGATCCACAGTGGAGCATTTCAGCAATTTCCTATGATAGACAAGAATCGGCATATTGATTGACCTTTGTTCAGGTCCAGGTAGCCATAATGACCTTTAACTTGCGTTTGCATGGAGCAGTAGTGTTAGCTAATAAAGACATCCACTACTGATGACCACAACTGTCCGCCACAACCGTAAATGGCCAGTAAGCATGTACATTGTACACGAGGCTGATGTGACTTATAGTAATTCTGAAAAGAGGCCGTCAAGGTACGTCTTAATAGTTGGCTAGGATGCAAATTGATAAAAATAGTTGTTGAAAGCTCGTAGTGACATGACCATATATTTTTAATTCTCAACTAGTGTTTGAAGTGCATCGTCTTGGGATGTTCTTCTAATCTAACGTAAACCTACAATATAGATTGACCGTGTGTACTTGATAGAATATAACGACAATAACGATAATAAAATGTTATCTTGGAGTTGATAATGTAGATTTTCTCTACAGCAAAAAGCAATGATCACGTAGCATCAGTGTGCATCCTGGACATTGCAATGTTCTTTATTCATGAACAAATTACTTACATTGGAATACAAGAAATATGTATATCTACACTTTATCTCGTCGCCAAGGCAACCAAGCGCAATGAAACTGCGATTATGTTCGATTATGTGTCTTTTATTTTGCCTCAACTTACCGCCTCGGAAGGGTTGCAGCACTAGCAGCAGGTGACTCAGGGGTTACAGTTCAGAGTACCCAGGATTGGAGCAGTGAGGTGCGGGTTCGATCCCAGCTACCTGCTACTGTTTGGTTGAATTCGGCGCTGAGTAGCCGGGGGTTAAGGCCTGTAGTCACAGTGCGGCGAAGTCCGTGAGCGAGAAATTCGCGACAAGGATGTGGAACCCTTGTTCTGTGTTCAGATCGGCAAGTTGCTGCGCTCGAGCTTGTTGCCTTTGTAATATGATACCTGAGCCAGCACCCATCTAAGGGGCTGACGATGTCATGGCCAAATATGGTAGATAGATATTGCCTTGTCATTGAAATGCAAAAGACCCTTTCAGAGGATCTAGCTCAACATATTGCACAAGTAACTCTCAGATGCAAGTACTCAGTTATTGTACGTGTACATTGTGGATGCAAACAACGTACTGTTTGTATTGTGCACATTATGGATGCTAACAGCGTACTGTGTGTATTGTGCTTAGAGCTCTCTCTGGCCCCCGCAATGCAGCACCCAACCCTAGTGTTATGATCGCAGCATGCCGTGTTTATTCACTCAAGTCAAACACAGAAAATAAGATAATTGGATAATATTGTCCTGATAGTGACAAATTTCCTTCACGTAGCTCTGCGACACATTTTATCCGAGCTAAACGAGGTAAGGATCACCCACAAAATTTCGAAAAAAAGCATCGCTATTCGGACAAAGTCTCACTCATTTCTCTAAGTGCGTGTACAAGAGGGCGCAGTCCGGAGGCCAGCTTTGCCAAACTTCACTCATGGTTTATATTTTTCCGCAGGTAAGAACGCTAGAGAGCATAATAGCCTACGAAGTCAAGTGCTCAAAGCCATAGCGCCGAATATCCACAGCCACAACTTAAGCTTGCTAAAGGTAAACATGGCCATACTGCATCTGGCCACACCTCTTCCGGCCAAACCTCTTCAGGCCTAACCTACACAAGTTGCAACATTTCTCCACCCAAAACAAGCCTGAACTGACCTATCCTAACATCGTTGACTGCCAGTATGCTGGTTGAGCCAGTCATTGGCTGCAAGTTGGTTGTGAGACGGGACAGCGTGAATAGGTTAGGCCAGAAGAAGTTAGGCCGGAGTAGGTACAGCCGGATGAGGAACTGCCTGCTTATGAGCGAGCATGCTTAAAGCATTGGCTACAGACCTACGGCGCTATTATCTTCGGCAGCGTGTCACTTGTCTGGATTATGGAGTTCCAGCGTAGTCTGCGGCTTCTAGTTCTGAGGCTGAGTAAAGTTAATGCATGTTGTGGCTGGGCGTTGTCTCCAGCGCTTATTTAAGAGTAAAATTTGTGGCCTACGGCTGCGCCCCCCCCCTCTTCCATTCAAGCACGTATCGGGGACGCCTGTCGGAGACCACCACTGCCGTGCTTCGAATGGACTATCATGATCTCTTCCCTGAAGAACGTAGCCTACAACACTTCTTGACAGTAACATTATCAGCCGCACGCCACCAGACAGATCACATCCATTGAATTAGATCAACCAGCCCACAGTAAAATAGCCTTACGTCGTATGGCCCAGCGTCGTCAGCCAATACTCGAAAAAAGTTTACACCACCAGGACGGAGCGCGCCGGAGCCGTCCGTATCTGTCCCGTGTGTCAAATCAGCCGGGAACGCAGCCGTGCACCACCAAATTTGTGCACCAATCAGCCCTGAAAGGAACGCCTAGAATATTTCCGGATGACCACCAATCAGCCGCGCATTAACCCTGCCGTCAGTAACCAGCCCATGACATCATCTTTCTTTCAATATTTTAAGCTTTACGCCACCATATTCTGAAGCGAATAGCCCAGAGAGTAATGGTTGTCCACCACTGAACGTTGCATCGAATCATCACTTCATACCCTGACTTTAGCTCGAAGTGTACTTGCGGACAACGGACTGTGACCAATCAGCCCAGGTCGCCAGTGGAACTGCATGCATCCTGCCGTGCACCACCAGACGGTCACTTTGAGCTCACAACATCCGGGGTTAGGTTTCAGAAAGCATAGTTCTGTTCCAAATTCTATCGTCCTTCGACGAGCATTTTCCGCAGTTTAGCTAAATTACGTAACTTTTAGCTCACAGCATCTGGGGTTAGGTTTCAGATAACACAGTTCTGTTCCAAAATGTATCGTCATACGACGCGTGGCCGTTCGACTGTAAGCTGATTCGACACAAGGGACAGATACGGACGGCTCCGGCGCGCTCCGTCCGAGTGGTGTAAAAATTTTTACGTATTGGCAGACGACGCTGGGCCATACGACGTAAGGCTATTCTACTGTGGGCTGATTGATCTAATTCAATGGATGTGATTTGTCAGTCAGGATAATGTTGCAGTCAAGAAGTGTAGTAGGCTACGTTCTTCAGGGAAGGGATCATGATAGTCCATTCGAAGCACGGCAGTGGTGGTTTCCGACGCTACCGCTACCGCTACATGCTCTAAATGTAGCGAGCGCTACCGCTACCGCTACACCCACTAGATTGTAGCGAGCGCTACCGCTATCGCTACAGTAAAATGTAGCGCCGCTACAATGGCCAAAATTATTGGAAATCTCTAAATATTTATTGTTCTGCTTTTGGAATTTACTCATAAACATTTAATGATAATAAAACATTTTCAAAACATATCAATGCAACTTTATTGCATTTAACCTAACCGAACTAGTACGGGTTAGATGCAGTAAATAATAGTTACAGGTATTTTTATGTTTTACCTTCGCTACATGGATGTGAACTTTAATCTACCAATCTCAAAAATTATCCACATATACATATAAAAATCAGTTTTTTATTTGTATATATATGTGGATTATTTTTGACGTTGGTAGATTAAAGTAGACATCCATGTAGGGAAGGTGAAATATATAAATAACTATTATGTAATTTATATTATGTATGTATCATGCTGCTTTTTAAATAATATATAATACTATTAGGTAAAATCTAAAGGCTTTATCTATAAATGTAGCGGTAGGGCTGTAGCGGCAAAACCTCATATCGCTACTTAAATATGTAGCGGGCGCTACCGCTACCGCTACATTGCCTTAAATGTAGCGCCGCTACCGCTCGTCAGTGTGTGTCTTAATAGTTGGCTACGATACAAATTGATCAAAATAGTAGTTGAAAGCTCGTACTGATATGATCATATATTTTATTTCTCAACTTGTGTTTGAAGTGCATCTTCTTGTGATGTTCTTCTAACGTAAACCTTCAATATCGATTGATCGTGTTTAGTGATTGAATATAACGACGAAAACGATTTCGTATAACATGGTATCTTGGAGTTGATAATGTTGATGTTTCTATAGCAAAAAGCACTGATCACTTAGCGTCAGTGTACATCCTGGGCATTGTAATGTTCTTTATTCATGAACAAATTACTTTTATAGAATACAAGATATACGTACATCTACTCTACACTTTATTTCGTCGCCAAGACAACTAAGCGCACTGAAACTGCGTTCATGTTCGATTATGTGCCTTTTATTTTGCCTATACGTATCGCCTCAGAAGGGTCGCAGCACTGGGAGCAGGTGCTCAGTGGTTACAGTTCAGAGTACCAGGATTGGAGCAGAGAGCCTGCAGAACATAACCAGAGTAGCCGTGGGTGTTATCCGAAGCAATAGAAGCCCGATGGCTTCAACTACAGTGTTTACGAATTTATGTGAATGTTGCAGCTTGTTCAAAGCTGCACGAGCTACATCGTGTACTATGAAGCTGCAAAGACGATGTCATGGCCAAATATGGTAGATAGATATTGCCTTGTCATTGAAATGCAAAAGACCCTTTCAGAGGATCTAGCTCAACATATTGCACAAGTAACTCTCAGATGCAAGTACTCAGTTATTGTACGTGTACATTGTGGATGCAAACAACGTACTGTTTGTATTGTGCACATTATGGATGCTAACAGCGTACTGTGTGTATTGTGCTTAGAGCTCTCTCTGGCCCCCGCAATGCAGCACCCAACCCTAGTGTTATGATCGCAGCATGCCGTGTTTATTCACTCAAGTCAAACACAGAAAATAAGATAATTGGATAATATTGTCCTGATAGTGACAAATTTCCTTCACGTAGCTCTGCGACACATTTTATCCGAGCTAAACGAGGTAAGGATCACCCACAAAATTTCGAAAAAAAGCATCGCTATTCGGACAAAGTCTCACTCATTTCTCTAAGTGCGTGTACAAGAGGGCGCAGTCCGGAGGCCAGCTTTGCCAAACTTCACTCATGGTTTATATTTTTCCGCAGGTAAGAACGCTAGAGAGCATAATAGCCTACGAAGTCAAGTGCTCAAAGCCATAGCGCCGAATATCCACAGCCACAACTTAAGCTTGCTAAAGGTAAACATGGCCATACTGCATCTGGCCACACCTCTTCCGGCCAAACCTCTTCAGGCCTAACCTACACAAGTTGCAACATTTCTCCACCCAAAACAAGCCTGAACTGACCTATCCTAACATCGTTGACTGCCAGTATGCTGGTTGAGCCAGTCATTGGCTGCAAGTTGGTTGTGAGACGGGACAGCGTGAATAGGTTAGGCCAGAAGAACTTCTTCATTACCGCCCCCCAAAATCTTTCCACCGCCCCTAGGGGGGCGATATCGCCCACTTTTGGAACTACCGGCCTAACCTCTTCAGACCTAACCTAACCTACACAAGTTGCAACATTTCTCCACCCAAAACAAACCTAAACAAGTGTGCTGGTAGAGCCAGTCATTGGCTGCAAGGTTGTGAGCCGGGACAGCGTGAATAGGTTAGGCCAGAAGAGGTTAGGCCGGAGTAGGTACAGCCGGATGGGGAACTGCCTGCTTATGAGCGAGCATGCTTAATCAAGCATTGGCTGAAAACCTACGGAGCTCTTATCTTTAGGCAGTGTGTCGCTTTTCTGGATTACGGAGTTCAAGCGTAGTCTGCGGCTTCTAGCTCTGAGGCTGAGTAAAGTTACTTACTGCATGGTGAGGCTGGGCGTTGGCTACAGGGCTTATTTAAGAATAAAATTTGTGGCCTACGGCTGCGCCCATTCGTTCAAGCACGTATTCAAAAAATTGTTTTTACCGCTTGAATCCTCATGTTAAGACGTGATATATGCAAAGACACCTGATTCACCTCCATGACGTCGAAATGAAGCTGATTTAACGTTGTTTGAACAGAATCGACCCGTAATCAACGTAGTTTTTACGTCATTTACCATCATTACCGGCTTTAAACTAGAAAACGCAATAAACACCCAGGATTCAGACAGTCCTAACTAACGCTTGCCTGGGCGCATGTGAACGGACTGATCGAGGCAGTTAGTAGGCACTCGTCAGTGCACTGTCTTTGGGTGTGAATGGACAGTTGGCCGAGTCTCGTGGTGCAATGCAAGGTCTGAGTGGTAGAGTGGCTCACTGAGAGCACACACTCTGCCACTCTCAGGCCTAGAAAGCTCGAGCACGGCGAGCTTTGTCTGGACAGGAGTCGGAAGAATTCTCCCGCGGTCGGACGCCGCGTGGAGTCTACTTCGACTCTTGCTCTGGCGACGGTGGTGCATGGCTGTGGACAAGAAGTATCTGACAAGGTCTGAGTGACTGTACTCATGTTAATGGTCACTCATGTAGAAAAACCATTAATCTTTTTTTTTAATAAAGTGAATGAGTAAATAGAGCGAAAGTAAAAATCAGAGATTGCACTCCGAACGGTTTTTGATTTTACGAAGTTATTACGAGATTCTGAAAGATAGCGTTTCAACTTTCTAATAGAAACTAATCAAACGAAGAAAAATGTTCGGACAAAGCATTCCAGTGTGATTCACGATCGCTTCTTATTTGGCGAGTTCAGGCGTCTGATTGTTGCTAAAACTTTACGTTTATGATTTTCCATGAAAAAGATGCGAGTAAAACTAATTTTGACAACGTACATCGCTGCGCAGTGGTGATTGAAGCTTTGGCATTTTCCAACGTTGCATTCAAAAATTTTGTCAAAATCTTTAAATTTGAAGCTGTTAAGAAGGTACAATCTCGTTCTGTGGTTGTCCAGCATCCAAAGCTTCGCGACCAGAACCAGTTGACTATTGAATGCTATAGTGATGCATCATTAGGTAATCTTGAAGTCGGTGGTTCACAGGGAGGTCATGTCGTCTTCATTGTTGATAGTGATGGGAAGAGATGTCCAGTGACCTGGCAGTCCAAGCGAAGGGTGGTGAAGTCTACTTTAGCTGCTGAAACTTTAGCTCTTCTGGATTCTGCTGAGGCTGGGGTATACATCGCTACTCTGTTAGCTGAGTGCCTGAATCTTTCTGTCGGTGACTTTGTCGTGAAGTGTTTCGTTGACAATAGATCCCTCGTTGATGCCGTGCACTCCACTAAAGCAATGGAAGACAACATCTTCGTATAAATATGGCAGTCCTACGTGATATAGAGTTACCCACAGCTCATTGATCTGAGGCTATGTGTAGATATTGCATGCTGATGGTTGGCGTTGGGCCCAGGGCCTGTTTACGAGTCAATTTTGTTACCCACGGCTGCGCTCCCTGTCAAATCAGCCTACGGTCGAACGGCCACGCGTCGTGCGACGATAAATTTTGGAATAGAACTATGCTATCTGAAACCTAACCCCAGATGCTGTGAGCTAAAAGTTACGTCATTTAGCGAAGCTGCTGAAGTCGCTCGTCGAAGGACGATAGATTTTGGAACAGGACTATGCTTTCTGAAGCCTAACCCTGGATGTTGTGAGCTATAAGTGACCGTCTCGTGGTGCACGGCAGAATGCATGCAGTTCCACTGGCGACCTGGGCTGGGTGATCGCAGTCCGGTGTCCGCAAGTTACAGTTCGAGCTAAAATCAGGGTATGAAGTGATGATTCGATGCAACGTTCAGTGGTGAACAACCATTACTCTGGGCTATTCGCTTCAGAATGTGATGGCTTAAAGCTCCTAATATTCAAAGAAACATGATGTCACGGGCTGGTTACCGACGGATGTCTTAATCCGCGCGGCTGATTGGTGGTCATCCGGAAATATGCTAGGCGTTCCTCCCAAGGCTGATTGGTGCACAAATTTGGTGGTGCACGGCTGCGTACCCCGCGCTGATTGGTTTGGGAAGCGCCGGTAGCCTACGTGCAGTACGGGTACTGACTAAAACCCGTCCGCCGGACCCGGACCAAGTGACTAAAGCCCGGACCTGGACCGGTCCGGCGGACCAGGTTCACAAAAATAAAATGCTGCAAATCATCTGAAACGTCAAGAAACTTTTTATTTTAAATATAAAATTTTCATATTTACTTAGAAAAATTTCGTCGCACCAATATATGAGGGTCACAGAAAAGTTCCTTTTTCGATCAAACTAATCGATAGAGAATGTTCTGAAACGTCCAGAAAACGTAAAACTTTTTTATCGAATTTTTGGAAATTTACTTCTAAAAATTTCATGTCAGGTCCGGGGAGCCCCGGATCAAGTGACTAAAACCCGGACCCATGTATTCGGGTCACAGAAAAGTTCATTTTCGATCGAACTAATCGACAGAAAATGTTCTGAAACGTCCAGAAAACATAAAGCTTTTTGATCGATTTTTTCCATTTACTTGTATACGTGCCTGCTGCCTTGTATATGCAGAGGTGGGCAGTAGCGCGCTACATGTAGCGGTAACGGTAGCGGCTCTACATTTAAGGCAATGTAGCGGTAGCGGTAGCGCTCGGTACATATTTAAGTAGCGATACGAGATTTTGCCGCTACAGCGCTACCGCTACATTTATAGATAAAGCCTCTACATTTTACTTAAGGGGACCGGCTACCCTCCAACAAAACTTTTTTGTTTACAGACGGATCGTTTTGAAACTTGGTACACATATGTAAAACAGAAATCTAAGACCTTTTTGTTCAAGTAAATTAAAAAAAAATGAAAGAAAACGTGAAATTAATAGAAAACGGCAAATAAGGGGTACTCTGAAAATTTTTATAACTTTTGCAAATCACATGCTACAATGTCGAGACACATATCATTCGATTTTTAACAACAATATCTAGCGACTGTAGAGCACTGATTCTTGATTTTCCTCATCGTTTTTTTCGCGTTCTTCCCATTTTTTCACATTTTTACCCCCTTTCCACCTTTCTCTCCCTCCCATATATAAGTCAAACCATGCACATATTAAAAAAAGGCTTCTAGAGTCGCTAGGTATTGTTTTTACAAATCGAATGGTAATCTATTTGATCTTTTGGATTGTTTCTTCCTCGAATTTAATAGTATCAGTAAAGAAAAAGGTAGAAAGCTCTGCGGAAATGATTGCCGCCATCGCCAGCTTTCCTTCCGTTGACCTTGAGTGGTAGCTGTGGTGTGGGCGCAGCTTGCGTGTTCTTTCAATCGCAGCACCGCCCGCGTAATAAAGTTTGGGGAGGAGGTGGCCTCAGCACAGCCTAAAACTCCGAGCTCTAATTAGATTGTTTTCGTTCCTCAAACGAAAATAATTAGAGCAAACTCCGTTTTAGGCTGTTTACTTTTCTACCAAAGTCGCCCTTTAGGGTCTGGGGGAGAAAACTTTCAGACTCCCATGAGAGGGATAAGAAGCAATCGAGAAATTTAAACCACGGTTTACTTAATTAGTGGGGCAATGCAAATGTTAGATACAATAATGTTGGCACTAATTAATGACCGTTCTCCCTGCTACGAACTGTATTTTGGGAACCGATAACGTCCTTCTATAGCAACGGATGAATACGTTGGAGGTGCTCCAGAAGCCGTTGCGCATGATTTCCTCCATGGATACGTTGCGCATCCAGGCGATGGAGTGGCTAGCCCGGCGGATGTCATGGCCCGATGGATTTCCTGGAGAGTTGCCGAAGGAACTAAGGGCGTGAGCCAGCCAAAAGGAGCATCTCCCGGCGTTGAGAGGCTTATGGGACTTGGGCTCCAAGAATACGTGGTTTCTGTGTTCCCATGCATGAGGTCGTTCGCTTGAGGTATTCCTTCAAGTGGTAAGCAGGGCATAACGCATGTTTCCCACCCAATATAGGGAAAGAGATGGGTGGCGGACACCTGTCTATACTGACTGTTTTTTGTAGATGAAGCCCGGTAGTACTGCGATCGATACTTCGGCGGGTGAGATGGAGCACCCTGATCTAGAAGCGTTAGCTAGCTCTGATGCTCGGTTTCCGGATGCCAGAGCTGTTAAGAAGAGACATTTAATCAGAAGGTCCTCTGTTGTTATGCGCGGAAGGCGGAAGCGTCTAGATTCGAACTGTTTGAAGATAGCGTCGAGGGACCAGTCGATGTTGGGTTTGGGAGCGGGAGGATCGGAGAGGAACTGCGATTTCGAGAGCTCTTGGAATTCTTCAGAGGTGGTGTGTACTCCGAAGGCCAGGTATACAGGGATTTTCTGAGCGCCGCCTTGACGTTACGTATCGTCATAGCCTTCAGGTGCTTCTCCTCGTGGAGGAAGGTGAGAAACCGTAGAACTGTATACGTGGGTGATGTCGGTTGTTTCTGCAGGGAGCCACTCTTGGAAGCGCTTCCACTGAGATTGGTATTGGCGCGTGGTCGAAGAACGAACGGCCCTGACTAGTCGTTTGGCGGAGAAGGTGGAGAACTTTTCTGAGTGCAGTAAGGTTAGAAACTCCACGCGATCCATTTCCCGCACTCTTCTGATGAGACCAAGCCAACGGCTGTCTTCTGGTGGAGGCGAGTTTGGAGAAGAAACTGTTTCTGCGCTCTCTTGAGGAGGACTGGGTACCATCCGGCTGATGGTCTGTGTGGTGATAGAATGACCTCGTGATGTTTGTAGTCCTGCAGTTTGGGTAGCAACTGCGGTATATGAAGTTTGGTGGGGGGAAAATGTACACCCCCTGCCACTGATTCCAGTCGACTGCTAGGACATCCGTTGCCACTGCCCCCGGGTACTCGAAGGCGGACACGTACAGGGGTAGTTTGTTGTTGTGTGGACTGGCCATGAGGTTGACTTGTAGTGGTCCGTGCTAGTCCGTGATCTTTTGAAAGGTCTCCTGCGGAAGGCCCCACTCCGCCGGGCCTAGGTCCTTCCGGCTTAGGGCGTCCGCGCAGACGTTCAGGTGACTGGGGATCCTGTGCGCGTCCAGGAGGAGTCGTCGGCTGTTGCACCATTGGAATAGCACCGAGGCTTCCTTCTGGAGATCGGTGGACTTGCTTCCCATCTTTTTTATGACTGAGCGCGCACATTCGTTGTCCCTCACGAGTCGAATTGTCATATCGTAGACATCCAACAGCTCCGGTGATCTGACTACTGCCCGGACTTTCAGTCGATTGATGCGGAGTAATGACTCCTCTTGACCCCATAATGCACCGTGGTTGAAGTTCTTGCTTGTCTGGAGACCCCAACCTTCTGGTGAGGCGTCCGTCCAGCTTGTGAGGGCTGATGCCTCTAGCTGGAATGGGACGGTCTTGGTGAGTGGTGCAAGGCTGATCCATGTTTCTAAGCCGGTCAGTCCCTTGATTAGCACGGTTTTGATTAATGCGGAAAAAAAATTTGCGACCTACCCTTAATCTACGCGGTGCCAGTTTTGATCAGCACGACTTTTTTTTCACAACGCATCATTTTCCCGCCTCTAGCCAGAGGTGTTACGTTCGTAACAAAAGTGTTACTTTTTGCTCATTAGATCTTATGTTGTTACTTTTGTTACGACTTTTGGAAAAATTTCCTAAATGTTGTTACTTTATGAATTTCAGCAAATAATTCTTTAAATAAGGTCCCGTCCCGTTCCGTAGGCACTCGTGGCTGACTACAGAGTCGGTTTAACCGCGCCTTGTCTCATTCATAACTCGAATGGTCGAGTTTGGCAACGTTCGCCGGTAAGTGCGCCGTGCTGGTGCTCTACTTACTCGTTAGCCTTCAACTGGTCAAGATCGCTGCCATATCTACTGCTCACTTTTATCAAACTACATAATTTTCCTTGATAAATTACCGTCATAATTATGGACGAAAAGGGAACGCTTAAACGTAAAAATATCACTTTGGAGACTAAGCTTGAAATAATTAAGCGTTTTGATAATGGTGAAACGAAAACGAAGATCAGTGAAGACCTAGGGTTTCCCAAGTCAACAATATGCACAATTTTGAAAAAATCGTCGCGAGTATCAAGAGAAAGGCAAAAGTGCTTCTACGTCGTCGAGCGTGCAATGCACTACCTAGAAATAGGACTCGTATAATGATCGAAATGGAGGATTTGCTTTTTATTTGGTTAGAAGACTTTTATTTATCTTTTATTTATCTCCCCTATTATTTAGAAAAAATATGATGAATTTTAGTTGAAAAAAAAAATTATTATGTAACTTTGCTATTTTTGAGGATTCATTATAATTATTCCCATATATTCTTAAGCTTGATTAGCGCGGTTTTGCTTAACACGGTAAAACTTAGGGATTTATTAACCGCGTTAATCAAGGGATTGCTTTATGTTTCACCCAATAAGTTGCTGTTATTACCACAGTTGCAATTTTTCCCATTTACCTTGATTCACTTTAATCTCTTGTGCGTTCTCTCTCGCGTTACTCGTGCGTGCTCATATCAATTTATTCGAACTGATTTAACCTTGGTGCTTGCTGCTTGATTGTTCTGTCAATGCTAAGGGTTTTGGTTTTGATTAACTGCTGTGAGCGAGGTTCTTTTATTCGACTTTACTTTTATTGATTATATGTTTTATCTTTTGCAGCTCAAATACCTCACTCATGCTCCCATTAGTTCATTGCGGTCAACTTAAGAGACAAATTTTTAACTAACTAATACTTTATATAAGTAAGTTTAATTGTTGAGTGAATGGTGCAGGCATAAAACTTCCAAGTGGTTAGGTAGGTACTTTATAGAAACTGAGCAAGTTAGCCTATGTATTTTATGCCTTTAAGAAGTTCATTTTTTGCCTCAAATAACGATGTTGGGTAGAAAAAGTGGTCTTGGTGGATCGAAATAATATATGAACGTTCAAAATTAGAATTCCAGCCTGGAGCCTCCCAATGTCTGGTTACATTTCATTCCATTTGCAACTGCATCTGTACTGAGTGTAATGGCTGCCCGGTACTTTAACAATACATGATATACATCCATATACAGAAGAAAACTTTCATTCACCTAAATTGTTGCCACTGCCAGAGACTAAAGAACCCGATATAAGCATTCCATAGCACCGGCAAGCGGCAACAATGTAGTTGAAGACTACTCAGTACTTGTCTTATAGCCTAATAAGAATTAGCTAAGCTGCTAGCTATGTACAATGTATTGCAACACTTGATGCCTCTGTACCAAAAACATTCAATTTATTGGAACCTAATACAGTAGACACTAAAGGCAACAAGTTTATATACCAATTTGTCATAGTACATTTATGCTAAACCATGAATAACAATACCTCAAAATTAATTAAAGACTGCCACTCAATATATTTCAATATATAAAAAATAAAAAAAAACACAATTTTTTTATAAAAAATCAAATGATTTAATCACATGATTTAATTGTTGCCAACCCTGAGCAAAAGTAAAGTATAGATGAGAATTAACTATGCCTGCTAGTGCTATATAATATTGTCACCGGCCAGAGCTACAACAAGCCAATCTAAACGTTAGGCATGTAATTCACTATCAGGATCGAATGCTCACCGCTCATAGGCCAGGACAATATGAATAAATTCCAGACTACTGTGCTCATTGATCTATCCTACAATGCCGTTCAACTCTCCTTGTCATCGTCAGTTAAGCCAGTTCAGTGGCCATGGAATAATCATGACAAAACACACTTAAAATAGTTTATTGAATCACTTTGTTTAAAATCAGTAAAATCTGGTAAAGGGCAAGCATAAATTCCAACTAAAATAGCTATTATGAGAGACGTTCAATTCTATTCATTATTGCACAGCTTTAATGCACGTAGTTAAGGTTACATTTATTCGCGTGGCAAACGATAGCAGTTAAGACTAAATCCTCACGGTGTTACCGGGGGTAATCTTGGGGCAGACCAAGCTTATGTGTTTCAGCTCACAATTATATAATTTTCTATTTCAGTATTTATTGTTTTCATTAACTGCAAACATAGTTATTATTTGGCATATTTCATGCATTCGTGTCTAATGTTGCCCTATGTTTTTATGTCTCGTTTCAGGTATTGAATATTTGAACGACCCCATAAACCTATATTAATGCATGCCAAATAAACTTGTCTCGAGTTAGCAGAATGTTCTGAAACTCGCACCGCCATCACCAGTTGGTGAGTTGGCTGTTTAGTAATTATCAATTATTTAATTATCAATTATTTAATTATCAATTATTTAATTATCAATTATGTCTAATGTACATATTTTAGGCTGATTGTTTTATGCATTTTGGTTCTTATTCATTATATTGTCATTTATTGTTACAATGGTTCTTTTCATATCTATCAGCTTGATTAATTTTTAGTGTGATGCTTGTGCTTGCAATAATTACTTTGTTTTCTTAAATCATTTTTGCACTTGATGACTTGAAAGATCTGCACTTGCATTTGCTCTTGACTGTTTTAACTCTATAATATATTCCTTAATTCACTATCCTATTTTGTTGATCATGTTTAAAGTCAAATTAACTTTACTAAATTCCCTCACACAGCAAATAAATTATTATGTCTCTTATTGCATGTATATTTATGTTTATTTGTTTGTTTCAGTTGCTGTGTGTATTGCTCCACCCATTGTTTCATATTCCTTAGTTTCATATACTATCGTTTCATATACCATAGTCCCATAGTCCTAAATTTGTTTGTTTATTGATTCAATTCTAATTATGAGCTTGGCAGATTGTTCTTATTGTATACAATTTTTAACATATTGGCTTTCTTTTAATAAATGAAAATAAATACCGTACCTATGGTAATTTTAACTTAATTTCCAATCCGGTCAATGTTACCCCGTCACGGCTGCCATTAGGTGGTCAAAGTTCCCCCATTGGGGGGTGGCACCCCCTTTTCGCAAACTATGACACTTTCCTAAAATTTGTCATTTGCATATGTAACTAGAAGAGTTCTACTACAATGCATCAAAACCTGGAGTTATTTAACCAAAAAATAAAAAAATTGGAGGGGGTACTCCAACAGGCTTTAAATAATAGCTCTTTTTCATGGGTCACTTTTTTAATTTTTTAACCTATTAGATATGCAAACTTTTAAATCTTTCTATTGTGTTACATAGCCTCAGTATTAGGCCTTTAATGCCCATTGACAAAATTTTTCTATGTCAAATAGTTTTTGAGTTTTGGGGGTTTTTGTTCAAAAACAAAAAGTGGTCAAAATTACCCCGGGAGTCAAAGTAACCCCATTTTACGGTACCTTGCTCAGGGAAAAAAATTCACTTGGTGAAAAATTAATGCATCATCGGTCATCATAAAATTGTGCATAGAATGTCATAGATAGAATTGCACATCATGCAAAATAGAATGAAAAATACTTAACATAAACTATGATTTATTTCTCCAAAAATATGATGGTTGTCACTAATATCTTCCTTTCTGTTTCAGGTGTTTCTTTACAATATTTTTTTGTTATAGTGAATTCACTTGATCCAATTAAAAATATGTTAAATTACAAGCCCAGTAATGTAAACTGAAAGTGGACAAGGTTGCTGTCAGTGATCAATGGCATGTCCATGGATAGGGTAATATCACATCAATAATACAGTAATGTATGGATGTTGTAGTAAATTAATTAAGGAAAAAATATAACTCAGTACTCACTACAGTGAGTGACAGCTTGCATTTTCTCGTCGACAAAAACGTGAAGTCACCGACGGACAGACGAAGGGATGGATGGACAGACATGGCGAGCACAATAGTGCATTTTTCCATAAATGAGAAAATGCGCTTAAAAGTAAAGATCACAGAAAATGTCATTTTAAATTCTACATGTAGATCATTTACTCTACAAAGGAAGAGGAGGACTTTGGAGTACTGTTAGTAGTGGATGAGTACCGTCAAACGGGGTAAAAAATGACAGTCCTCCAACATTTTGTAGAAATGTTGTAGCAGCTAAACTAATTGAAGTATTGCAAAACTAAAAATAGTGGTGTAAAGTTCAACATTTTTACTATCTATGCAGCATAAAGCAAGTTAGAAATCATACATTTATTGCCTCTAAAAAAATCCCTGAAAAAAGTATGAAAAGTGAGATTTTGGATAAGTACCTCTGCTAAGGTCTAGCAGAAAAAATATTTGTATTGAAAAATTTTACTTACATGAAAGTTGCACACTAGTGTTGGCTTAAAAACGTGATTGACAGAATTTGCATATCTCATTCCAAGAAAAAATGGCAGCCATTTCCACAAAATGTGGTAGTAAGGGACACCCTCCTTGGGGTAATAAGGGACACCCCTAAAATTGCATTTACAGTAGAACCTTGGTTAGCAAAGGCTCCAGTTAATGAAAAAGTCAATTAACAACAAAGAATTTTGATTACATTTACCTCGCTCATTGAAAAAAATTTCACTTAATAAAAAATTACGGTACTGCATCAGTCATTACAAAATTGTTCATAGAATGTCACAGATAGAATTGAGCACTGGGTAACAAAGAATGAAAAGTAATTAACCTAAACTATGATTTATTTCTTCAAAAAATATGATGGTTGTCAATAAAATATTCCTTCCTGTTTCAGGTATGTTTTTTATAATCTTTTTTGTTATAATGAAATCACTTGACTGGATTAAAATTGTGCAAAATTGCAAAGCATCCTGTAAGCTTACAGATACAGAAGAAAAGCTACATGGCTGCTGATATGAAGCTTGCAGTGGACAAGGTCATTGTCAATGCTCAATGGCATGTCCATGGATACAGTAATATCACATTAATAATATGGTGATGAATGGATATGGTGATATTACATCAATGAAGAAAAACCAAGTAAAAATCACAGAAAATTTCATTTATTCTACATTTACAGCATCTACAAAAGAAGAAGAGGACTTCAGAGTACTGTTTGTAATAGATGAGTACACTCTGCATGCTTCAAATGTTTAAAATTTAGTTTTATTTCAAGGTTTTACCCCATTTCCAGATTAATTCAGGAGCCTTTTATATTGTGTCTAGCACCTTACAAATAGCATATGGAATTTTTTTGGAGATGCCATTATGCCCTTGCAAAGACCTTTAAAATGAGCCCAAACTTGTTTATTAAATGTTTCATGGTAAGAAGTTATTAACAAAAAATGCTCAAAACCATCCCTTTTTACCCAGATTGACAGCACTCTTTGCATGCTTCAAATGTTTTAAAATTAAGTTTTATTTCAAGTTTCTCACATAACCCCATTACCAGGGGTAATTCAGGATGCTATTATTTTGCATCTGGCACCTTATGAATAGCATATGGAATTTTTGAAGATGCCACACAATAGCCCTTGCAAAGACTTTTAAAATGAGCCAAAAGTCATTTATGAAAAGTTTCATGGTAAGAAGTTAACAAAAAATGCTTAACTGTTCCTTATTACCCCATTATATGGTAGGTTATTGCAATTTGCCAGACAATACTATGACTATCACACTATATTTTCTTCTCTCAGTGTAAGAAATGCCTGCAAAAGAGGTTACAATTTGTGTCTCTGATTTAAGCATAGCTCTTGGCCTTTCATTTATTGCTGGCTTTTTTTTTGGATATCAAGCAAGCGTACTTCTTGGCTTTACATTTCTTATTGGCTTTTTTTGTGGATATCAAGCAAAATCCTGGAGGATTGAGTGGATCAAGAGAAGGAACCTCATGGACTCCTCAAGTCGCCCTAAATTCCGACCATTTGCCCATCCTGCTTCATCTACCTCCCGCCATAGAGTCTCCAGCTCCCCGGACGGCCGGTTCTTATACTAACTTTAAGAAAGTGGACTGGCTCGCCTTCACGGCAGCAGTTGAAGCAGCACTCAAGGCAGTCCCTTCCCCCACCTCATGCGGAGGTGAGTCGACCCTTAGGGGCGTCCTGGCGGCTGCTGCCAAGCAGCACATCCCTGCAGGCTTTAGAAAGGAGTATTCCCCCGCTGTCAGCCCTGCACCCGGTTGCTCATGGAGCAATGGGATGACATCAGAGCACATAACCCTAATGACCACTGGCTCACCAATCTCAACCTAGAAATCTCCACTTCAATACAATCCCATGCCAGGAATATGTGGCAGACACATCTCGCCTCGTGCAACAGGCAAAATCACCAGTCAAAACACTGGAACCTTTTCCGCTCACTATCCGGAAAGCTTAGCCGCCCTCCACCCAACCAGCCAATCCAATTTGGTCAGACCCCCCTCTTGTTGTAGCGCAGATCTCCACCGCCTTCTGCAAACTATTCACCTCCATCGCTCTGCACTCCCAAAACCCATCCACTTGCTGCCTTATGTGTTGAATTTTGGCTGAGCACCCCCCGGACAGGACACCGCCCCTTTCACCCCCAACATGGTGAAACTTGCCATCAGAGCCGCTAACAATTCTTCCGCTCAAGGTCCAGATGGCCTCACGGTCCTCCACCTCAAACACCTTGGCCCATGTGGCCTCCAGTTCCTCTCCCACATCTTTAATATCTCTGTCTCCACGGCCTTCATTCCTTCTATATGGAACTCAGCCCTGAGACTAGCCACCAGCTGCCTCAAGATGGCCCCAATCGCCCATCTCCACCATGAGACCGGCGTCCTCCCCCTGTCCGCCCACCTGGACCTGGCCTGTGCTCAATTTCTTGCCAGAGCCCTCCATCCTACCCATACTTTTTTCAACATCATCTCTGCTCCCCCCCAGAGACCTCCCCATGAAAGCGTCAATCAAGACAAGGTTCAGCCACCTTGTGGTGCCTTTCCTGGCTCATGGCATTATGCCCGACAGTGCCTATGGAGCGAGCAGGGTTGGCAATGATTAAATCAAAATGATTAAATCATGTGATTGAATCACTTGATTTTTTTTATAAAAAAATCTTGATTTTTTTTATTTTTAGATTTTTTTATTTTTTTTTTATTTTTTCATATATTTAAATATATTGAGTGGCAGTCTTTAATTTATATTGAGGTATTAGTATTCATGGTTTAGTATAAATGTACTATGAATGACAAATTGGTATATAAACTTGTTCCAATAAATTGAATGAATTGGAATAAATTGAATAGGTTCCAATAAATTGAATGTTTTTGGTACAGAGGCATCAAGTGTGCAATACATTGTACGTAGCTAGCAGCTTAGCTAATTCTTATAAGGCTATAAGTAGTCTTTAACTATTTGACTATTTGTTATATATTGAGTACAATATACAATTTAAATGTGTTAGCTAGCTTATACAGGGTGGGGCAGAACTGACTGAACAGTTTTGAGGCGAAATAAGAGTAATGGAGGTACAGAAACAAGAAAGTTTATTTTCCTCAAGATTAGCATAACATACCATTTAAAATACTTACCTATGTTTTGAAAACAATATCAGGAACGACTGTTGGAGTCGTTCACAGAAGTTTCATACAGCACGTTCACACATATGGCAAGGTATGGCCATAACCTCTGCTGCAATAATCCGTTCCCTTAGCTGTGGTAGGTTGTGAGGGCGACTTCTGAACCCCTTTCTTTTAGATGTCCCCAAAGAAAGAAATCGCAAATGCTCACATTAGGTGACCTCTCAGGCCACTGTAAATCACCCCTCAGAGTCTGGGAACATGTGTTTCAAAACATTGAGTGACATTCGGGCTCTGTGAGCTGTAGCTCCATCCTGCTGGAACCACATGTCTCCCAATGCTTAATTTTCAACAATGTTTTCCATCATGGGCTGCAAGAAATTTTGTAACACTGCAGCATAGCAATCGGAATTCACTGTTACGGTTACTCCTTCCTCTTAGAACGACTCCAACAGTGTGTTGCTGCTAACGGCCCCCATCTTCCAGATATTGTTTTCAAAACATAAGTATTCTAAATGGTATGTTATGCTAACCACTAGGAAAATAAACTTTCTTCTTTATGTACCTCCATTACTCTTTTATTTTACTTCAAAACTGCTCAATCGTTTCTACCCCGCCCTGTATATTGAGGTTGAGATTGTATTGACCTTTTAGGCAAGTAGAAAGATTTTCCACGCTAATGTGAGTATTCTAATTAAAATATTTAATTTCAATCTTTAAATACTGGTATGTGAATTTAAAACTAGAAACAAAACAATTTATAAAATAATTAAATGCAGTGAATGGATATAAAATATTTGAATTGTGCACATGTTTATTTCAAACAGTATTAGATTTTCTCATAACTTAAGTCTCATTTCAAGTTGTATGAGGTTTGTTTGGTTATCATTCAGTTTATGTTTAGTAATGTTTATTGGTCTGAATTAAATGGGAACAGTGCAGTCAGTCACTAAGTCACTATTAGTTGGTGTGTAATGTGTATAGAGGGTAGAGTCTGGTAGATTTATAGGACATAAAACTAGTAGATCTATTGATAGTGCTGTGCACTGTGCTATCAGCTACCTATCTGTTATGTGACTCTTCATTGTTTAGAAGATCTGCATTCCTGAAGTGTTTTTGTATATTGAAGCCAGCTAAATGGTCAATATTTAACTCATTACCTTGCTCCATACAAACTTTACAAAGCTAATGAATAGACTTACCAATAATTGTTTACCCAAAAATCCCTAAGTGGTAAACGCCACCTTGGCCTGCTGGCCATTATTAAAGGCAATAAGTGCCCTTTTTAGCCATCCATTATGATCCATATACTGTTATTGTTAGTAGGCTAATTGCAACATAAAAAATAACACTTCAAAAAGACAAAGAAGTTGAAAAAATTGAAAAAATCAGATGAATAAAAAAATCATTGATTTTTGATTTTTTTAAGAAATACAAAAAATCACCAACCCTGCTCCGCAGGGAGATAGCCACCCGTGTTGCGTCAACTCCCATTAACAATGCTGTCCTCACAACCCCACCACCACCAATTGCAGCAGAAGAGGCTTTGCCCCCTCATCGTTACTGCTCAGTGCTATCCCAGCTACACTCGGGATACTGCAGCTCCCTTGCATCCTACACCCACATGGTGTAGCGCTCCCTTAGCGCCGCTTGCCTGGAATGCTGGGATCCCCTCCAATCCGTCCAGCACCTCTTTGCCTTCCCCATGTCCCTCAGCATCTCATCTATGTGCGACAACCCTGTGTAGGCGTCGGCGTTCCTGGCCACCCTCCCTGCTTTCGCCCATCTTCCCCCTCTTTCAGTGCCACCCCTCCGACCATCACCGGAGCCTCCACCCACGCGAGGTGACTTTTGGCGCAAGGAACAATGACAAGAGAAGGAAAGATAGACTGCATAGAAAAGTTCTGCAAATTCAGGCTGAAATTGATTCACTTCAGAAATAGAGTTGGTGAGTAAATTATCTGGACCCTATAATTAAATTGTGTAAATGTACATGATGAAAATTATCCGTGGTTTCCAATATATTTATAAATTTATTTCCAATCATATTACAACTTCAAATTCATCCCAGTTTATTGACTCAATTTTGGATAGTATTTCTAAGACTGTGTGAGTCATCAGACTACCAATAGGTCTGGTTGTAATGTTAGTTCTTGACCACAATGGCAACTGGCAAATGAAAGTCTTCTTAAAACCTGATTATTCTAGTCATGTATGATATATAAAACCTGATTAAAAGGCATTGTTCTTTATTTAATAAAGCAAGTTTTTGTTTGGACTGGCAACCCATAATTGAATGTTTATGACATACTCAATACATATTTATAGGTATGTTATTTCTGAAATAGATACCAGAATAAAGTTAATAGGCTGAATTCGTCATGGTTCGTTTTTTCCTAAATTTTCATTTATTAAATTTACATATTTCTTTCATCTCCTATTTTCATATCATAATAAACCATATTTGTTCAAAGGATCTAGCATTTACAGAAAATTTTTTATCCCTAATTAAATTCAGCAATTGAAAATACCTACGTATATATAATGAGCCACTAGCTGTTGTACAATTGATTTATTTATATTCAGGTTTTCTCCATGTCAGCCATGAGTGGAAGTGAAGAACAACTTTGGAGTTTTTAGAGTCTCAGCTTAAACAACTAGAACAGAAAATGTTTGGCTCAGCTCCAAGAGACACAAATTATCCAGAGGTAAGTCAGAAGTCAATCTTCACCTATACTTGGATAAATTTACTTAATTCTTACAATTGGAGCTTTCCTGCCATTTTTGGAGCTGTTGTATTTTTTAAGCTGTTGTATTTTTTATAGGGTAATTATATTGCATCTAATTACGTATTAGGTACGGTATGTATTATGTAAACTGGAGGACTGAACCCAAGACTAGCTCAGTAAGTTGCCTGAAGGAAGAGCAATGGACATGAAATACCTATTAACACAAAGCTGTACTATTTAAACATGCAAGTTGATAACAGAGGCAATGTTCATATGTGAATAACTAAGTTTTTGTGCTGTACAAAACAGTTGACTTGCATCATACAATAGCAGTTATCAAGACCTTTTACACTTGCATATTTATATTGAGACTGACTAAACCCCTTGGAGCCAGACCACATAACATTTTGTGTTGGTGTTTATTCATAGAGATAAAATTGTTTATTATATGGTGTGATTTGAAGCTGCCAGCCAAGAATGGCTATTTTTGGTGTGTAAGAAAATCTGAGGCAAGTTTATTGACGTGCACCTGGAGCCTTATGGAAATTGCAGTCACCTTCTTCTTTAATGTTATATGATTCTGTTAATAGTTGTAAGTTCAATAATTGGAAATATTGTGGCTTGGACTAACAATTCACCAACAATTTTGATTGAAAAATTGAAGAAATCTCTGCATAACTTCATTTTAATTGAAGCTGTCTTACCCGTTTATTTTATCATGCACTAAATGCACTGCAATCAACAAGTTTCTAGATGTCAGCTCCCAGGAAGAAAAATTAGCTAACTGATTTTATAGTTGTAGTATAGTATAGTTCTAGTATAGTATAGTTATAGTATAGTTCATGTACCCCAACTTTTTTTCTAATAGCAAAATGATGGCTTTGGTTGATTATGCCAAACATTATTTTCAGGGAATTCTTATAAGCTATCAGTTCTGGCCTAATATTTTCTGTTCATTCATGATTGTTAATCAAATATACATTGACAATTACGTCAGCACTCAGCAGCAACAAACTAATGTCAATCTTTTTCTTCATTTTCCCTATTTAGTCCAATAGTGTTCTAATTTGGAAGGGAACTGAAGAAGAGATGAGGAAGGAAATTTGACATCCACTTTGAATTTAAGATTATATATATATACAGTATATTCATGGTTGTAAGTGCCCTACAGCAGCACTGATCATGCAGCCAGATATCCACCAGCACAATGCTGACTATGACGCTGATAGAACTAGTACACATTTAAATAATCCTGAAACGTTATCTCTCAGTTATGCTTATGCAAAAATTGTTTGGATCTGAGACCATGAATGTGTAGTTTATTGATCAACCAAGTAGTAAGTTTATTAATTAGTGTAAGTAGTTTATTAAGTAGTAATTTATTAATCAAGTGTAAGTGTAGTTTATTAATCAATGGTTAAGTTTATTGATCAACTGTCATGTTTGGAAGATTTGTTATAGAATGTTTTATTCTAGCTCATTCAAATAATTGTACATTCTTATGCACTTAAGTAGGGATCCTTGTTGATTACCAAACAACTGACAAATAAGTGCCCAGCTTCACTATGATAATAACTGCATAATGCTAATAATATAAATAATCATAAACTGCGCAGGTGATCAGCACATTGGCTGTGCTGAGCACTGATCTGGGCAATGCTCTGAGCACCCGGGACCGCATGATGGCTGTCATGAAGAGGCGTTAGTATTGACTTATACTATCTCTCAAATTTTAGTGGAGCATACATTTGTCAATATTTTTCCAGTTATCATTCTGATCAATATTTAAGTAATTATTACAAATATTTTATCCTAAAATTCATTAAAAATTTCACTCTAGCCATGCAATTCTACTTCTAAGGTCAAAGTGATATTTTCTTCAATTCAGTCGAGGCATTTTGCTCAGAACTTCTATGTTAATTTGCACTCTGATTTAACTTGCCATTTATCACTTGAAATCAACTAAGTCGTTTTAATTATGAATTCATTCCCTTCATTTCACCCAGTAATTCAACCATGTAATTTTATTCAGAAGTTTCTATTAGTGTGGCATTTTATTGGACAATATCTATTGTTTTTTCTAAAAATTAAACAAGAACTTTATCGAAAATTTGAAAATATCAGGGTAGATTGTGATTTACCTATGTGTATTTCTTTAACTAGGCAAACACTGTTGGGCTTGAACGATCCCTCATTTTTTCATAAAGCTTGAGTCTTATGAATATCTTGAGTATCTGTGATGCGAGTCACAATTATTTGAGTAGTTAGAACAATAGATAAAAAATTTCAATGCCAATTGACGAATTACGACTTTGTCACAGTTAATGACCTGTGATGTTTTTATAGTTGATGAGTTGTGATGTAATAGTTGATGAATTATTTAGCTTCCACAGTTGAAGGATCCCATAGTTGGAATGGCTTTACTTAGTTTTAACGGCTGGATAATTATATAGTAGTCGGAGTTGCTGGATCATTTATTAGTCACAGTTATCTGACCACGACAGTTGATGAGCTGGATGAGTACTTGGATCCTTGCTACGGGACGTCTGCCTCCCAGCTTCCTGTGGGCACACTGAGCGACGTTCTTCTGAGCCAGGAGCAGCACTGGCAGCAGCAGCACCAGCGTCTCCAGCACCTCACACAGCTCAGACCTGTGCTCAACTCCCAGCCTATTGCTGGTGATCAGTGAAATGCTGCTCATTTTGCCTTCGAGACAATTCAAAATAAAGGTTCTGTAATGTTCTATGTTTTGCATTATTCCGATCATTTTAAAACCATCGCTTGTGTTAATGTACTTGTCGTCTAAAAATTTCCAGTAACTTACAGTAAAGTTTAAGTTTTGGCGTAATTCCAATTATTATGCTCCCATCACTGGGGTTTCTATCTATTAAACTTCTAATCCAATTAAAGGAGATATTTGCTTTTAGGATATGATGAATAATGGAAAATCAGTTTTTGTATGACTAAAAATAAAATGCAAGATTTTCAAAATTTTTTTTTGTGCATTAGAAATCTTCCTCCACTAATAACCTTAATAACTTAGCTTAGCTATACTGAAGACATATTGACTTGATACAGTTTGAATCAATGAATCATAATTTTATGTTATATGAGCTTATTCATTATATGTACTTTATTAATGGCCATCATTGTTGACCTGTTGTGGTTAAATTCATTTTGAACGTGCATTTCTAATATGAGATGCTTTTACTAAACAAATAACTTTGGTACATTTATTTTATACATCCTTCTACATTTTCACATCAACACTCGTGCATTTTTGTTACCCTGGCATTTGACCCTAGACTGCATGGCTGACGGGGAGAAGCTGATTGAGCTGACGAGCAGGAACAGCGAGCAATAGGAGCAGGAGCAAGAACAAAGTCAGAGGATCACGCATTTCCTCGAGTCCTATAACGCCTTTGTGAGTTCAGCGCAACCTCAGACCGCGTGTTGAATATTATTTTAGCCTTATTTTAGTGGAGAATTTGATGATATTCATGCATACATGACCACGACGTCTTCTCACCATGGATCGGTCTAATTTTAGTGGAGAATTTGATGATATTCATGCATACATAACCACGACGTCTTGAATCTTCTCACCCAGCATCAGCTGAATTGATTTTGATGATTCGATGATATTCATAACTACACCCAGCATCGGAGAAATCTAATTCAACGATATTCATTCGTATATGAAGGCCATGTGATGAATTTAACAAATATTTTAATTTAGTGCAATTTGCAAATTCCAGAAAACGTTTGCTTGCTGGGATTATGTAGCGTATTGCTGTGAGATATTAGGTTTCCTGGCTGGTATATGTAGAAAACTGATGTTCTAAAGTTGAAGTTTACCTAACGCGAATTTCCGGCTTATAAACATATAAGTTGAAAAATGTACAATTGTTTTCTTGATATCACTGAAGAATAGCACTAAATTTTGCACTCAATATCTCTTGTTGATTTCATTTAGTTACAATTTTAATACTGTAGTTTTCTCATGAAAGACCAATGTTTTTGTCTTTTGTATCACTTCAATGCTTTTAATTTGTTTATTAGCTGCCACACTACAACTGCTGTAACGAAGGTATTCTTAAAATGCACTGTTGAACAGTTCCTCGTTCGTATCCAATAACCTCATCTCAGGGAGGTCTCTGGCCTTACCCGCCGCAGAATGCAAATTTGGCATTATATATTGTTCAAAACTTTGTATTTCATTTTACTTTTTTTACGTAATTTGTCAATACTCTGATAACTTGCTTGTTATTTATATTCAATGGGAATGAAGTAATGCCGCCGACCGCTGGTGAGGCTGGAGACTAAGACCTCTGGAATTCCCAGCTCCATTATTTTCGTTTCATGTAAATTTCTTCTACTATTTGTCCCATTCAATTAGAATTTTGAACGCGCTCGAATTTTCTCGAATTGAATCTTATTCCTATAATTTGCATCAATTTATTTTTTTTTATTCTCTATTTTTGTGGAAATGCCAAGCCAAGAATTTATTTGAATTTGAATTTCTTTCTCAAGATCCCATCTAGAAACAGTACATAGTTAAAAAAAAATTATTGTGCTGTTCTATTCAGGGTTGGTGATTTTTTGATTTAAAAAAATCAAAAATCAATAATTTTTCTTATTTTTATTTCATGATTTTTTTTATTTTTTTGATTTTTTTATTTTTCAGTTTTTTGTCTTTTTGAAAGGTTATTTTTTATGTTGCAATTAGCCTACTAACAATAACAGTATATGGATCATAAGGGATGGCTAAAAAGGGCACTTATTGCCTTCAATAATGGCCAACAGGCCAAGGTGGTGTTTACCATTTTGGGATTTTTGGGTAAACAATTATTGATAAGTCTATTCATTAGCTTTGTAAAGTTTGTATAGAGCCAGGTAACGAGCTAAATATTGACCATTTAACTGGCTTCAATATACAAAAACACTTCAGGAATGCAGATCTTCTAAACATTGAAGAGTCACATAACAGATAGGTAGCTGATAGCACAGTGCACAACACTATCAATAGATCTACTAGTTTATGTCCTATAAATCTACCAGACTCTACCCTCTATACACACTGACTTGTAGTGACTGAGTGACTGACTGCACTGTTCCCACTTAATTCAGACCAATAAACCAATACTAAACAAAAACTGAACGATAACCAAACAAACCTCAAACGACTTGAAATGAGACTTAAGTTATGAGAAAAGCTAACACTTTGAAATAAACATGTGAACAATTCAAACATTTTATTTTCATTCACTGCATTTAATTACTTTTTTATATATAGTTTTATAATTTTAATTGTTTTGTTTCTAGTTTTAAATTCACATATTTAAAGATTTAAATTGAATATTTTAATTAGAATACTTGTATTAGGGTGGAAAATCTTTCTAATTGCCTAATAGGTCAATACAATCTCAACTTCTCAATATATGGGGTGGGGCAGAACCGATTGAGCAGTTTTGAGGTAAAAAAAAAAGAGTAATGGAGGTACATAAAGAAGAAAGTTTATTTTCCTCGAGGTTAGCATGACATACCATTTAGAATACTTATGTTTTTAAAACAATATCTGGAAGATAGGGGCTTTAGCTGCAAAACACTATTGGAGTCGTTCTCATAGGAGGGAGTAACCGTGATAATGAATTCCGATCGCTAAGCTGCAATGTTGCAAAATTTCTTGCAGCCCAGGATGGAAAACATTGTTGAAAATGAAGCATTGGGAGACGTGTGGTTCAAGCAGGATGGGGCTACAGCTCACACAGCCCGAATGTTACTCAAAGTTTTGAAATGCATGTTTCCTGGAGGTCTGGTGTCTCTGAGGGGTGATTTATAGTGGACTGCGAGGTCACATGATTTGAGCATTTGCGATTTCTTTCTTTGAGGACATCTAAAAGAAAGGGGTTCAGAAGTCGCCCTCACACCTTACCACAGCTAAGGGAACGGATTAGTGCAGCAGAGGTTATGACCATACCTCGCCATATGTGTGAACGTGCTGTAGAAAACTTCCGAGAACGACTCAAACAGTGTGTTGCAGCTAACAGACACAATCTTCCTGATATTGTTTTCAAAACATAAGTATTTTAAATGGTATGTTATGCTAATCTTGAGGAAAATAAACGTTCTTCTTTAGGTGCCTTCATTGCTCTTTTATTTCGTCTCAAAACTGCTCAATCGGTTCTGCCCCACCCTGGATAAACTAGTTAACACATTCAAAATGTATATTGTAATCAATATATAACAAATAGTTAAAGACTACTTATAGCCTTATAAGAATTAGCTAAGCTGCTAGCTAGCTATGTACAATGTATTGCAACAATTGATACCTCTGGACGAAAAACATTCAATTTATTGGATCCTAATACACTCTAAAGGCATCAAGTTTAAATACCAATTTATCATTCATAGTACATTTATACTAAACTGTGAATAACAATACCGCAAAATAAATTAAAGACTGCCACTCAATATATTTAAATATATATATATACAAATCGAATAAATAAAAAAAAAATCGAAAAATCATGATTTTTTATAAAAAAAATCAAATGATTTAATCATTGCCAACCCTGGTTCTATTGAAGTTCTGTCCTATTGATATTTCAGTATATTTGACATGTTGCACTACACGCTAGTAATCTGACTTTAGAAATCACTAATTTTTGATATGTACGTTTCTAGACCTGATTATAATAGAAAACTCAATTGATATATAATATATTGCTATAGTAATGAAGGCTCAGGACTTCGACCAAATTGTGGAGGCATTCAATTGCTACGCAGGAGCAGACCCAACGCAGCACCTCATTGACTCCTTCCCGCAGTGAGTAACGTGTGGACTTGATGGTTAACTAGAAATTTTCCCGCCATGTCCATGGTGCCTGGGAGTAATGAACAGAGTAGAAGTGTTTATTATTGATAGCCGATGATTAGAGTGGTGAACCTCTTTTTTTTTAACCGCTGTTGGCAAAGTGGATTAGGTCCTAGAGCGGATGGCGTGAATTGACGCAGTTCGTGTTTTATAAATTTTTTAAACCACTTCAGCGTATGCAGTCGTATTTTTATTCGTGATCTTCTTTAATATGAGGCAAGGATTGAGTTATTAGTGAGTAATATTCTAAAATGTTACGTCTGTTGTACAGGTTTGAGCCCGCCATACTGAGCAGCATCGCAGCGCAGGAGGTGCAGAAGTACGTCAAATCAAACTACAAGAAGTTTGTCAATTCTCACAAGCCGGCGTCTTACTTCAAAAAGTGAGTTAACTTGACCCACGTCTTGTATATAGTGCGATTGCAACGGTTAGTTCTTAACAAATTATTTAAACATCACTAAATCAATAATAGAGAAAACGATATTGTTAATAATAGAACAGTTGGTCACCTTTGTTTGAAAGAACTTTACGACAATGTATTTGTTGCTTTTTATTGCTCCCTTTACTTTCGACTCTGGAGTATTACCTATTGTTTACGCAGAGGGGGAGATGAACATCGGCGAATAATGTTAGTATTTGTTTTGCTTGTACTGTTTGTGTGTAAAGAACGAGGATGTATTCCCAACTTTTACATAGTTAATTTTTTACAGATACACGAAAGCTGTAGAGCGCGGTGAAGGCCCGGGTATTCTACTGCATATGGCCACGAAAAGCATTTTCCCCCGGCTCTGCTGGCCAAGATTGTGCTCGAGCGCTGGCTCCTCAGCCGCGACGAACTGAATGTTGCTGCCGGCGACGCTGTCCTCCCGCCTCGCGACCAAGCCTCGCCACCCGCTTCGTCTGTCCTCCAAGCTTCTACTGGCCTCCAAGCCTCTCCTGGCCTCCAAGCCTCTCCTAGAATAACCCCTCCTAACGGCAGCGCTGAAGTTGCCTCTTTAGACTCTGTGGCTCAAGAAGAAAATGGATTGAACCAGCAAGACTCCTTGTCGAACTTCAGTAGTAGTCCCGTCAATATTCCTGACACATCAGCGAAGTTAGATAATTAGAGACATTCACTGAACAATCTGAGCAGTCCGGGAAATGATCTATCAGACGTTTTTACCAAACCGGAAAAAGGTGAATATTCATTTGATGGGACAGATAAAATTTGTAACATCGATATTACTGTTCCGTCTTCAAATTGGGAATCCATCCAAACAGACAATAATCTGTCAGTGAACGAGTTACTGACGTTAAGTCCCAGTAACGAGGTGATGGGCAAAGATACAAGCAAAGTGTTAGGGCACACTTCTGACACCGCAGAAATGCAAGCTGGTCTCAGCATCGGAAGCGTCGCACCTTCAGTGGGAGGAGACAGGCGTGAAACGCAATTCGCTAACGACCTCACCGTACCGCCCTCTCGGAATTCCAGTTTAGTGAAGGACTCGAGGGAAGCTCAAGCAAATGATTCAGTGATGACAAATACACGAGCCTGCGCTGCGTCAGGCAAGAGCGGTGCGGGCCTCCCATCCTAGCGAAAAGAAGAAAAACGGTAAGCTAATAATGCTCGGCCGTGCATTGCCGAAAAATCTCTATATGTTTACCAAATCTATAATTAAGAATCTAGAAGTAAAATGCTAGGTGAGTTTTATATTTTAAAACACTTTTTCTATGATTTCCAATTTCAATATCATTTAATGATTCTATCTCAAGTCATAAATTAAAATTTTATTACCTTGAATTTTTCTTGTAACCGTGTTGCTGTCTTGTATTTTACCTTTCTTTTCTACAGTGCCAAACCCTAAAACTGTGACTCTAGTTTCTTCAATTTAGTCTTGCACTTCGAAGTTTGAACTTGAGTTTCCTCATAGAGATATTCACTCATTCATTCTAAAATGTCTACAACCAAACATACATTTTCCATTGACAATATTCAGTTCATATTCACGTTGATGCTAATTCTCTTATCTATCCACTTATTTATGAGACTGCAAATTGAGCCGAATTTAATAAAGTTTGTATCTACCACTAATCATCTCTTGTGTGCTAAAGGATTATTACGTTTCTAGGTCAAGGTTGTCATGTATGGTGCGGTGAGCGTCTGCTGGGTGCCCGGACGCGTGGGGGTGCGAGGCAACGAGAGGGCGGATGAGACGGCGGTAAACGCCGCATCTTCGGACCAGGCGATCCATAGTGAGCAGGTCCCTTGCCGAGGCCACTACCCTATCATCAAGGCAAGCATCCGCCATATCTGGCAGGAACAGTGGCTGAACGTGAGAGAGAACAAACTAAGAACAATCAAGGATTGTGTACGAGTGTGGAGTTCATCATACCAGAAATCTTGGAGAGCCACAGAGATGCTCGTTAAAACTACTACCCCAACACCACTGTTCTCAGCCCAAATGAAATGCTGTCTAGGGTGCTGAGGGAAGTTCCCCGAAGCATCTTTGGGACTGACAACCTCAGACAATATCTAATCGAGTGTAACCTGCTGCCAGATATCTAGCACGGCACCATGACATAGGTCTGAAGAGACCCACACCTCCGACTAAACACCATACTCGTGTCATCATATTACTGGTTGAGATGAAAAGCAGAAGACGGATAGAATCTGCGCCTTGGAAATAGAAAGGCATACACCCTAGACCAGATGGATCAGGCTACGAGCCTGAAACCAACGAAGAAGCCTGACCCTGCAAAACGAATATTTGACCTTCGGCGCGAAATAGACGACACTGATCTGAAGCGCTAGAAACCTCTCCCTACTACTACTACTTGTCATGTATGGAACTATCGTCTTATGGTCATATATTTCAAAAGTATTCGTTGTTGCTTAGTACAGAATGACACGAGCGGGAAGTTGACTTGACATATTTTGAAAATAATTTAAAACGCTGTATCTAATAATTGCGTTTGAGCTGTTTGTTGATCGGCTACACATGTGTTATGGCGTTTTATAATATTTTGTTCTTCTTTCAGCCAGCAGCAAGAGTCTCATTAACAAGATGTTGCGAGACACCTCCCTCATTCCTGACAAGATCCTCAGCTTTGAAGTGCATTTAGTAAGTGTATACCAAAAAAATATTACATTATATCTCTGCGATTTAGATGCGAGTCTGTTTTGAGACTGTTTTTTTAAATGCATTTGTTCTATATTTTCAAGTTCTAATGGAATTTCACTAAAATAACTAGCAGCACTCTACTTTCTTTGATGCTTAATGATTCATATCATTAAAAGCACATACTACTCAAAGTCCTTGATTAATAATAGCACATTGCTGCGGTCGAATCAAGATTTTTCCGGCCTGCTTGCCTGCAAATTGATACAATTATTTTGGTCTTAACATCGCTTGTTACTCGGCAGTGTCTGGTGAACGACGACGTCTACGGCCCCTTCGCTGACACCATCAAGCAGTGAGTGGTGATGCAGCTGCGCGAATGGTGATGGTAGCCACTTGTGATGATGTGTGACGTGACGACGAGAGTGTCGTGATGGTAATGGTGATGATGTGTGTCGTGATGGCGAGAGTGTCGTGATTGTGATGGTGTGTGTCGTGATGGTGAGAGTATCATGATGGTTAGCGTATCGTGTGGTGGTGAGTGTCGTGTGATGGTGAGAGTATCGTGTGATGGTGAGAGTGTCATGACGGTTAGAGTATCGTGATGGTGATAGTGTCGTGTGATGGTGAGAGTGTCATGATGGTTAGAGACACTCATGAAATCAACTACTGTCATTCGAGTCACTCAGTCGAAATGTGAGAAACTACGTCTATCCTGACTGCATTAGTCAAAGAGAAATTTACTTGCAGGTGTGGGAGGCCGAGTGGTGAACTGGATCGAGAGTAAAGCCTCGTTTGGTGACCGTGAGAACCATAGATCGTACTTCAACGAACAGCTATGGAGCTACTGGAATAGGTGACAACACTATACACCAGCTCCGTTGTTCGGTTACCCTTTCATGTCCTAGCAACAAAATAATTTGTTAGAAAAACATAGCAATATTCATGTTATTAAGTACTTACATATAATTAGTCTGCTCAAATTCCTTATGAACTTATGTTCTTGAATTTTTTTGGCGTTTTGGTTGAATTATTTCTATCTGAAATGCTCCGTCAGGTTCGGTCCTGGTTTCGTCATTTACTGGTTTGGTTACATCGTCGAACTCAATTACCTGGAGGACAAAGGTACCGGTATCCTAGTCAGGGATTGCTTCCCTGACGACATCGTCACTATGGACCCGCTGGCCGTCAGGACCTCAGGACTAAACCATCTCTAAACTGGCTGTCAGTCTACTTTATTACGAGCTATTCTTTGCTGAATAAATACTTAAAAATTTTCTAATTTCTTTAATTTTTCATTTATAGCTTGGCATTTTTGCAAAGCGTGATGGTTATAGTGTTGACTATGATCCGTTGGGCAAAGGACACTTCATTCAATAATATGTCAGACTTATTGCCTCCCTTCAGTGTAACTCAAACTGCAGTTTTCTTCACCACTTCATCGTACCTTCAGGAATTCTCACTCGCAGCACCAATTAACCGTGCTATAGTTTTCTCGAAACCACGCTCTTAGGTAAAATAATTAATCCTGAGTAACTTTGCGTTCTAGAGTTTATAAATAAAAGGGAGCAAAGAACGAAAATTCCGACGACTCAAATTGAACTGAAAGCTTGAATGTTAATTACATTAATATCGCTTTAGAATTTAGCGAGTTCGGCAAGTACGAGTTGCTGGGAAATTTATGCCCAAAACTCTTCCCAAATTACGGCCTAAAAGTGTAGGAGCGGAGAAACACACAAATAAAACTTACTTAATACATGATAATTTTAAATCGATAATTAATTTCGGGCATTGTTTATAAACAAAATAAAACCTCATAACATAACATAGGGATCTCGGCGCTGAAGTGTAGGCCTGATGTGGCCTGTCGCCGATTCTTTAACTTTTCGTACCTTGTTCACAGAAGATCTATAATCGTGTAATTTGACCGTACCTTATCATGACTGACGATAGTTTGAAGTAGCTACTAGACTTCCACCGGGTTCGATATGGTGCTAAGCATTTCAAATCTGACAGTACCTGTTCCTGCAGGTGCAGCAGGTACATGAAGCGCTGAGGGTAGTAGTGCAGGTACAGTACCTGCTTCTACAGGTGCAGCAGGAACATATATTTTTCCATAGTTTCATCTATTCTGTTCTTGAACGCGTTCATACTTGGAGCACCAACGATGTCATCGGGGAGGCTGTTCCACATGTCGGTGATTCGAAGCGAGAAGAAATTTTGTCGCGAGGAGAAGTTGCAGCGCAGTTTTTTTAGTTTATAGCCGTGCTCCCTGGTGTTGGTTCCTGTTTCAAATTCTAGTAATCCTTTAGGGACCTTGTATAAACCATGAGTATACTTGTATACTTCAATGAGGTCCCCACGCAGACGTCGATAACTGAGGCTTGGAAGCTTCATAATCTTCAACCTTTCTTCATAGGACTTGCCCTTCAAGCCTGGAATTATTCTTGTTGCACGTATTTGAACATTCTCTATTAAATTTCTGTCCTTTTCAAATCTCGGTGACCACACAACGTTTCCAAACTCTAGACTCGGNCTTGTAGGCTTCTTTCTTGGTCTTTAGCTGAGTCTTAACTGCACTGTTCATCCACTGGGACTTTTTGACTCCTCCAAGCGTAATCTTGGGTACACACTACACAAGCATCAACTGCAGACATAACCGTGTCTCTGAGAAACGACCATGAATCAGTCACATTCGTGTCCTTAATAGTCTTATGAACTTCTCTGATAAACTTTAACTAAGAACTTTAAGTAAAATAATGACGAGGCAAATAAAAGATTCATCAGATTTTGTCACTTCAAAATTTACGCAATATTGGACACATTCGAAGTTACATTCTTCTCAGCAACTCCCGCTGCCGATAGTTGGTCACGGGCCTAGTCGCTCTTTTCTTCTTCAGGACTCCACTACAAGATGGACTAGCCCCAAAACGATTAGTTATTAAAATTAATCATCAATTAACTTCCTCCTTCATTCCCACTTGTACTGGAATTCAATATAGTACTGGCTAGTAACAGAGGCACTAACTGCTGGTCGCATGTATACACGCGACTTCATTTTCTTGCGCGCCAATAGGCTTGTATATGTGGGGGGAGATCCAATTTATAACTCATTTTTTTCAATTTGGTGTTCGTATTAGGAAAAACAACGATCACGTCAACGGATAATGAAGCAAGTGCTGTGTATGTCTTATAATTTATTGAAGACAATTATCTTCCGCCATGAGGAATGCACGAAGACTCACGATTTGTGACCGAGACACTCAGCACACGCACGTGTCCCTGAGTGTCAGGTGTGATGTGCTGTGTTGCTGTAGTGACGTCTGCTGTGTGTGGTGAGCTGACACGCGGCCAAATATTTCAGCGGTTGAGAGAGCAGCTCAGTTGAGAACGACATTAACGGATTGTGAACGGCAAAAAAACTTGTACGAACTAAAGATAATTAGCAGCTGTTGAGAAGTTCTAATTTGGCAGTGAATATTCAAGTGTCAACTCCAACGGATGTTGTTCGGCAAGGGTGTTGGGAACAAAGAAATTTTCTAATCGTTAAATTGAATTGCTGAACAAAAGATGGACTAAAATTGCACACAAAAAGAATTGAGGTTTCACTTTGATTGCGTCGTACACTTCAACGAACGCCCAACAGATCGCGATGAAAATACTCTTACTAACCACATGATAAAGTGACCCAGTGATTCCTAAAGTCGGCGATATCGCCCCCCTGGGGGCGGTGGAAAGATCGCCCCCCTGGAGGCGGTGGAAAGATCTGGGGGGGGGGCCTTTATAAAGATCCGTGTTTAACCTTTCTCTTGTAAAATTGCAGCATACTGAATATCAAGAAAGAAACGTAAATATTATAACAACAGTTTCTGAGCTTCACAAATGCTATGAAAGAAATGAATTTGTTTAGAGATTAACCAGAGACGCATTTGAGCAACCGTTAAAAATTAACCCTGATAATAGTCTACTCAAGTTCACCTTTTTCAAGACATTTGTACGCTTCATCAACGAAAACACATCCCGAGAATATGCGAAATTCATTGAAAAACAAGAGAATTCTTTTGGCATGAGTTGGCTGTGAGTACCGTCAACTTACACACTGTGCATACATGCTCTCATAAACATTAATGTCTGCTCCTTGTATCGTCAAACAAGTATTCAATGTAAAAAAGTTGAACTTATGCATAATTTGCGTGTAGTAACACTAGACAAAAACAACAATGCTCGAGCTCACAACTGCACACAATTTGTCGCGGCCGCCTAAATTCCTTATCTGCTAAAAATTCTACAATATTTCCACCCAAATTCAATAATCTAATGATACCCGAACATTTTCCCTCAACACCCAATTAATTTAACATGCCACAATTAACATATCAGCTTCTAAACAAGTCGTGTCATAATTATTTATCCATAGCGCTGAATTAGAAAACAGGAGATACATTCCAACCTTACACCGCTACCGGAAAATCAATCAACAACCACTAGGGTAATTTATTCCCAGTTTGCGAACCCCTGCGACAGAACACGGATATCACGGCTTGTCTCAGCTAAAGCTTAAGAAAACATCAGCCCAAACTCACTGGCATCATCTGCTACCCTCAGGCTCTCACGGTCAAGCATGACTACGATTATACCAGTTTTGCAGTCAACAACTAATTCCGCGCTTTCCATCAAAGCCGATTGCATCCGCTACATTTTACAATTCGTGTAAAGGGATTATTCCGCGAGTTAGAAGAAAGGCATGATTCTCGAGACCGTATATCGGCTGCAATATAAACTTCCTTGAACCTCATGACGAGTTTGATGACAAAGTGCGCGGGCATGGACACATTGATGAAAACGATACAGCCTTAAACGCAAATAGTCAACCACGTCATAATGATATTCTTTCACGAAAATATTGCAGTCATGGACACAGGTTATTATTCATGACATTTAATGATAGTACAGCACCAATGAGGCAGCATGCCAGTTCCAAGCGTCTCGCCTGAGCTACAATACTGCTCGCCACCTAAACAATTACAACGATTTATACATCAAATCAGGTCAGGGAAAACGATATAAAAAACCATGTATTCAAGAAATAACTGAGAAGCCAAGAAGATTTAACATTAGTTATGAGAAAATTGCACTGCTTATTCGCGTTTACATTTCTATCCGTATTACATAATGAAAATGTACACGTATAAAAATTATAGAGATGGACACCATCGATGAAGATATGTTCACGGCATATATTTATATTTCTTCATGCACAGCATGTCTATCGACGTGGAAGGACTTCCTATGTACATTATAATTGCTCTTCTGAGTGAACGTTTTACCACAGATGGGGCAAGAATACGGAGTCTCTCCGGTATGCACTCGTTCGTGGTTAATTAAGTTGTATTTACGGAAGAAAGTTTTGCCACAATAAGCGCATTTGTGTTCCTTCTGCCCCGAATGTTGCGCCATATGCGCCGTCAGGTTATTCTTATGGATGAAAGATTTTCCGCACTCGTTGCAGATAAAAGGACGTATGTTTTTGTGGCTGCGCACATGAGCATCTAAATCCTTATCTCTGCAGAAACTGCGCACGCATAAATTGCATTTAAATGGCCGGTCGCGCTTGCCCGAGTGTATGAACATATGCGTATCTAGATTGCACTTCACCCTGAACTTTTTGTTGCACATATAACACTTGTAAGGCTTGACACCAGAGTGTATCCTCATGTGTAGAGGTAAAGATGTCTTCAGGAAGACCTTGAAACATACGGGACAAGTCTTATTGCCCTCCTTATCCTGCATATACTGAGGGTCGTGCTTCTGGCGGATGTGTTTCACCAAATTACTTTGGTGCACGAATCTTTCCTGACAAAAGTCACAGCGTTTGGGCCATCGCTGGTGTGTCTCCTGATGCCACGACAGCTTTTTCACAGAAGGGAAAATCATTCCGCAGTTTTCGTAGGAGCAAATAAAATCCCTCTGTATTTTGGCCGGTTTTCCAGCAACGGAGTGGACCACAAGCTTGTGCTTCATAAGCGACCTAGCATTCTTGTATGACTTGTTGCAGACCTTGCAGCTGGTCTGCTGGTCCTGGGAGTGCGTGAAGAGGTGACGTCTCAAGTTACTCTCATTAGCGAAGGTCTTGGCGCACTGAGGGCACGTGTAGGGCTTCTCTCCCGTGTGCACGCGCTCGTGTTGCAAAAGCTCGTACCGCCGAGTGAAGCGTTTGCCGCAACGCTTGCACTCGAACGGCACCAGGCCAAGATGGACGAGCTGGTGACGTCGCCAGTTGCTGAGGCTTTTGTAGGTGACGTAGCAGAAGGAGCAGGTGAAGTGTTGGGAGATGTGCGACGTCTTAATATGGTTGCTCTTCTGCCACCAGCTGCTGAACTCCTCGTGGCATAGAGGACAGAAGTTCTTGGAGCCGAGAACTTTTTTACGATGATTCAGCAGTTCATCAGCGCTCGAGAATAGCAGGAAGCACTCGGGACACTTGAAATCGCGGCTCTCCGTCCTGCAAGCCTCCAGCATCTGCAGGCTCAGCTTCTGCTGCATCAGTAGCTGCTGCTCGAAGACAGCGCTCTGGGCATCTGAAGAGCCGTAAAGCGGCAGCTCCATTTTCACCAAGGGCTTGACGTCTTCATGGCCAACTTGGAGACATTTGGCAGACGTATCTTGACAGTCATCTGTGAAGTTGGCAGCGTCAGGAGGGTTCTCAACAAAAGGCGGCATCCCGGCAGCGTCAGGCCCTCCACAGCTGGGGGAGTGCTTGCCGGCATGCAGAAGTTTTTCCTTGAGACTCTTGAAGGTCTTGTTGCACTCGTGACACTTCCACTGTTCGAGGGGAAGCGAGGACCTGGTGAGGGCAGCGAGCTCGCTGTCGCTGTCTGCATACCCATCAGAGTCGTAATCGAACTCATAGTCCTGGTCCTGGACAAGGGCACCCAACCCTCGCTTGCCCAGGCCTGAAGTCGAAGGCTGAGGGGAGGTCAGGATACGATGCGCTGCTTTGAAACCCTGCAAACAAAATCGACCAATAACAAAGTATTTTAAGGAATACTCTACAACTTTACATGATACATGTCCTAATGGGTGGAGTTTGAAGTTCAACATTAAATAGCAACGATTTGAATGCTAATTACTATAGGCTATATTATCGCTGCTCTCTTCATAAACACTATCTACTGCAGAATATTTTAGCTTTAACCTCGTACATGCATTATATACATCAAAAAACAAGGAGTTAGCACTGACCGCCATCTTGGATGGTGACTTCGCGGGCGACAACACCGCCATTTCGTTGTCGTAGGAGGCAAGGTTCAGTGAAGTCTCTAAGCAGCCAAGGCCTGCTGATCCTTCGTCGAACCCAGGCGTGTCCGCACCAACACGCTTGGGCGACAAATACGAGGAAATGTTGCGCAGGATGTCCGACGTCGAGAAGCACATGGATGAGTTTGACTCGCCAGAATTCGTAGTGGATGATTGAATAACAACGCCAGGATGCTGGAAGTGATGATGTTGCTGGTGCTGCTGTGGAGAACAGGGGAGCCACGGCACCAGGTTGTGGCTGTGAGGCATAACCGTACAAGAGTCAAGGTTGAGTAAGACAGCCCCAGCTGCAGCCACCTCGTTACTTTCGACCTCTCGGGAGCTGTAGTTCGTGGGGGACGCAGGCGAGTGGAAAAACGATGATCGAGAAGAAGGTAATAAAGAGTGTCTGGAAGTAGGGGATAACAAGGATGATCGTGGCGTGGGGGATAGCAGGGAAGGCCGGGAAGTAGGGGATAACAAGGAGGGTTGCTCATATCGGGTTGTATGAGATAACAACGATGGTCGGGAAGTAGTGGATAACAAAGAAGGTCTTGGCGTAGGGGATAACACTGAGGGCTGAGTAGTTGAAGATAAGAAGGAAGATCGCGGAGTGGGGGACAACAAACCAGGTAAAGAGGCGGGAGATAACAAGGAAGATTCAGGGGAAGAAAGCTCAGGCAGCCTTAAATCGAAGTCTTCCATGAGCAAGTTCCTTTTAGCGGGTGACATGGGAGCACGTGCCTCAGGGGTCTTGGTGCTGCTGTGGTGGGTTGCCTGGGTGTTGCTGTGGTGAGTTGGATGGATGTTGTCCTGTGTTATCTTGTGTTGCTTTGATGGATCGTGCCTTCTTCGTCTTGCTGGAGTGGAAAAAGTATCCTGCCAAGACGAGCAAGCATATCCTGATTCGCGATTATTGTTGATGGTATCGCTGTTAGATTGCGTGTTGTTTTGAATATCCTTAAGGGTATTATTGTTAGGCTGTGTGTTGACATTAACATTGTTGATAGTATCACCGTTAGGCTGAATCTTGTCCTCCTGGAGTCCATTGTTTTGGACGTAGCGCAAATCGACAGGCGAGTCTATTGAGAACAAAGAGTCAGACTCGGAGGACGAGGGAGAGGCTGAGGAGGAAGCAACAAAGGTCGAGGCAATAGAAGAGGTGGTGGAGCGGCGGCAGCGAGACCTTCGTCTAGTTGAGGTGATGGAGTTGGGGGAGCTGATGTGGGTTTGAGAGGCAGGAGAGGCAGTGGATGAGGCGACGTTAGTGGATGAGCTGTTATCTTCACTGCTCAGATTTGTAAGGAGCACCTCGGACGTAGCAAGGCTGTCTGAAGCATCCATCTGTGGAAGAGTTGATTTTAGTGATTTCACATTACTAATCATACAAATTTACATATGAAATGACAGAATTACAAATAATAATACAAATTTCTAGTACATAAAGCAGTGAAGTACAGGTCACAAAATGATGGCATTTGAACGAAATTTAAAGCCAGATAGATAACAGTCATCTGCATTGAACCAATGATGCTAATGATTGTAAATTATGAGCTTTACATGTTGAGATTTACAACATAGGTGACAGCAAGAGACAGTAAGGTGACAGCAACAGACAGTAAGGTGACAGCAAGAGACAGTAAGGTGACAGCAACAGACAGTAAGGTGACAGCAACAGACAGTAAGGTGACAACAACAGACAGTAAGGTTGACAGCAACTGACAGTAAGGTGACAGCAACTGACAGTAAGGTGACAGCAACTGACAGTAAGCTGTAGGACGCTGGTTGGGTCAGGGAAGGAGCGCGTATCGTCAGGACAGAAGCTGCCACGGCTGCCCCCGCCACTCCCCCCGCCGGATGAGGTCTGCTCAGGCGCAAATATCTTCAGCTGGCAAGTGGCTTCACTAACTGATTCATTATAATATGGTAATAATTTAACAAAAACGAATGAGAATAAGTCAAAATACAGTAAAAATGAACGAATTAAGAAAAATGTATTGCAAGAAAAACAAAAACTGCAAAATGAGATTAGAAAACATGAACTGAAGATGGTATTCATATGGAGCTATAAACAACGACTGCCACTTGCCCGTGAAATGGCCCGATCATGTTCACTGTCACTGTCTGCAAGAGTCTCCGCCGTCCTCAAAGACAAGTCTTCTTCAGCACGCAGCCCTGCACTGCTGCTGCTGTTGTTGTTGCTTGCTGATGAAGAGGGTGAGAACAACACACGATCTTCATCCAAGCCGCCTAGATCGTCCTGTTTGACCTGCATCAGAAACATATAAAAGACTGGTAGGATTCAACAAATGATAGGGTTTACTTATTTGGTTTGGTTTCAAATGTTTCTAAAATCAAGTATGGGAACACTCAATCAGTACATACAAGTATCTTGAACTACTAACATGAGGAGTTCAAAATTAATAGAATAAGCAAAAAATAAATAAGGAATTTCAGTTCAGATCGCTTAAGAAAATTATGACAGTTGTGCCAGATAAATGTCTTGCAAGGTAAATTGAATATTTCCTACTGACCAGTGCAGACCTCTATTTTCATTCCAACTAACCTTAATTTTCAGGTCAAATAAGCCCGGATCCTCGACATCGGCAAGGCTGAGGACTCTGAAGGATGAGCTGCTGCTGGCAAAGGGAGAGTCACTGAGACGCTTCCTCGGACTGTCAGTAAGTTCTTTGGTGTTGTCTTTCTTCAAGAAATTGGAAAAACTTGTAGCAAAATTTTCTTTGTTTATTCTTGCATTAGACGTTTCTTTGTCTTGTACACACAAAGGATCCAGCTGACCGTCGTTCGCATCTTGGGAAAGAATGGTGGAATCTTTGTGTGCCAGATGGCAGTCAGTGCTGAGTGAGGCAAGGGTGTCAGTGGAGGTTTGTTGAGGCAGAGCAGGTGGCGAAGTATTGACAAGGAAAATGTTATCAGATGGCCGTGCAGGTAACTCTTGTCCATGTGTTGAAGACATAACTTGTACTGCTGGACAGGAAGATTGACCCGAAGCATGACAAATAAGTTTACCAGAGGGGTTTTGTGGCTTAATACAGCTATTAGATGTGCTGAGTGCATGTAACTGAAAGCTTTTGCTACGAGATGCCTCGGAATCATCTGCAGCTTCATTAGGATTAATAACAACGTCACTCACAGCATTAGACATGTCACCGAAATACTCAATCTTGGTTTTGTCATCCTTCAATCTGCCACATGGTTCACCTGACTCCAGTTCAGCACTGTCCCTTGGTTTATTTTGTGCAATATTATTTCTATTAATTTGCTTATTCAAAGTATCAACTGTAACATCATGTGAATCATTCAACAAGATGCCACGCACCAACTCTTCATTGATAATTTGCTGCAGCCGTTCCTTTTTGTCTGCCATACCCTCAGGAAGAGATATTGTGATATTACTACCCACGCGCACAGTGGTCAATGAATTCTTACAGCTTGACAACGATGCAACAGACGCAGAAGATCCATCACTCATTATAGGTGTATCAGAGGTTGTAATTCCATTATTCCCAGCCAGAAGACCAAGGTTCAACTTGCTGTCTTGCAGAGGAGCAGGTGTATCTCCAGAAACATTGACTTGATTGGTGGGTGGTGGAAAATGCGATTTCAATAAAGGAGTTGCAGCATCAAGCTGTGTCATAAAGCACGGGGAGACTGAAATACTTGGTTGGGGATCATTTGTTTTCAAAAACTGAGTTTGTAATGGAAGTCCTTGACCAACAAATGATGTTACTCCAGCAACTTGATTAAAAGATGCCATTTGGATGTTGGATAAAGTTCCAGGCATAATACTTCCATTGCTGTTCATTAAATAGTTTCCGTTGATCTGGACAGTGGTCGGCATTGGAGACAGAATAGCATTACCATTGTTATTGAGGACAATGTAGTTTACAGGAAAAGAGGGACGAGAAATCAGAGGTACACTAGGATGGGGCTGAGACTGTGATGGCAACAGCCGATACCGTGGGCTTGGTAAGACCATGCTAGGCTGGAAGGGTGAATTTTGTTGAAGCTGAATGGAATTGTTCAATTCATTGCTGTTGGGTTGTAGGTCCTGAGATTGATAGGTTAGGGCCATGTTGTTCTGCATCATCAGCAATGGCACCTGAGATGCCATTGTTAGGAGATTGCCTGGGTTGTACTGTTGATCCATACTAGGAACAGCAATGCCATCATTTATTGATGCTTGAGATACAGAGTTTGAGTCCTGCACAAGAACTTGAGGAGAGCTCAAGGATTTAGGTTGGAACATGGTTTCAGATATGCAATTAAAATGAGGATGTGAAATACCTCCAGCTGTCAGTGAAGTCTCGGCTTGGTTGCAAAGAGCAACTTGAGTTGATACTCGAGTGTGGTGCTGGTGGTAGTCTGGTGGTGGCTGGTTATGTGTTGTGCTCTTAACAGTGACTTCTGTATCAGAGAAAGTAGCTGTGTTGGATACAAGCCCTGAAGATAGACCAGCACCAGACATTCTTTGTCCAGAGTTACCACCTAAATGAAGTAGTGCGGCAGCTGCAGCTGCTGCTGTAACAGAAGCTTGCTGCATACCAGATTCATTATTCAAACTCATCTCAGAAGACTGGGATACTTGAGAATATCTTGCTTGTTGTGCAAAGTCAACACTTATGTGAGGTTGGTTTAAGCAATGCAGTAGTCCTGTTCCAGCCATTGATGTTGACAACTTTGATTTATTCATCAATGCTGAAATCATTTCTTCTTTGGAGTGTTTTGCCATGTGACTAACCAAGTCACTTTGCTCTAAACAACAAACAATGCAAAATCCTGGATGTTTAGCAGTACTATTCGGTGATGCATTAGGAGGCAAGTATTCATTATTAGCATCAGCCAAATCTTGATTGGAGGTTCCAGGAAGAGGATCATGACTATGCTGAGGACAGTCCATTGGAAGGCCCTGAGATGTGGCACAATAATCCAAAAACATTCTGCCATTGTGACTGGCATTCACAGGAGGATGTTGCTCTGCTGGCAACATCTGCTGTGTGCCTTCAGTGCCACCATTTCCCTGCATGTCACTTGAGGTATTTTCTTGTGGCAACAGGTGAGACATGCAGCAGGACTGGTAGGTGAGAGAAGCTCCTTCAACAGATGTGCAGACCCATAAATCCTCCTTGATCTGCAAAAGCATAAATTAGTATATACCATCAAACGGGGTAAAAAGGGACAGTTTTGAGTGTTTTTTGTTAATAACTTCTTACCATGAACTTCATACCATTACTCCATTTGATGGTATAAGGGCTAGGGACCTTAGTAAGGCACCCAGAAGCTGACAATATGCCACAATGTAACTACAAAGGTAATGCATAAATGAACATGTACCTATATACATATACAATATTGGATTGGACAACCTAAACTAAACTATCATTCACTGTATAGTTCATACTATTTCCAGTCAGCAGGGTGGAATTCAGGAATGGTAATATTTGAACAAGTGCACATAATTCATGTTGGGTGTAAAAGTCTGAAACCATATTTTTCTGTTATATTTAACTCAGATTTTGAAACTGATCAAGTTACTAGGCTGGATGGAGCTTGTATATATGAACTACTATTTCTAGTATTCCACCCTGCCAATCAGTGCTCAACTTTAGTGCAACTGCCTGTCAGTGTGAGTAGGAACCAGTGAGCTAAGTGAGCTTCAATCCACATCTACATAGTAGAAAATTTCATGTAGTGAGCTTGCTGAACTGAATTGGTAAAATGCTTTGGGCTGCCTGCTGGCAGCATTCCATACCAGGGCTGGAAAAGTCCTATTTGTTTCTGAAATATTGCGGCTCTTATATCATATAATTTCAGTAGGTATGAAATCTCACTGCTCTAATGTCATTAATTTTTTTATTGCAAAAAATCACAGTTTGCACTTTGCAAACATGTTGTTTCATAAAATTTTCACCTTCTGCAATCTGCAGTATATATACCTTCAATGCTCCCACCTCCCACCAAAATAACATGCAGAACGTAATAACAAGTCAACTCAAAATGTTTCCTCCATGAAGATTGCGTAGTTACAGTCGCATCAGAGTTGTCATAATGCATTATCACTTGTTCAGTTGCTGCTTAAGTGATGACAAATGCTAGTGACTGTTTTTGCATGGGACTTTGTAAATAACAAGTTTGTGAGTCATAAATGGCTTTTCATGGCATAGATATGGAATTCACAGCTCAGAGAAATGGAATCATGGCTGGCAAACCCATGAAGCCATGGCTCGAAGAAATGTAAAAATGGCCGGCAAACCTATGCAGCCATGGTTTGCCGGCCATAGCAAGCAAATCCAGTCGCAGCTTGCTAGGTAGATATATTCCAAGCCTGTACCATACTACCTAAAGCAATAGATATTGAACATGCATAATATTGATAGGCACTTGATACTGTTCATTACTAAGTACTAACTAAAATTAATAAGCACAGGTAGACCTTTAAGCTGGATTGAGAACCACTTTCAAATGATAATATTAAAGAGTCAAAATGACAACCCAACTATAGTTACATTGCACATGTCAATGAAGCACTAAACTGTTCTAACATTACACCTACCGTCAACCAGGGCTACTCGGGACGGTTTTGAGCGTTTTTTGTTAATAACTTCTTACCATGAAACATTTCATAAATAAGTTTAGGTACATTTTATAGCTCTTTGCGAGGGCTATCGAATGGCATCTTCAAAAAATTCCATATGCTATTCGTAAGGTGCCAGAAGCAAAAAAAAAAAGAGTGTCCCGAGTAGCCCTGTTGAACGGGGCTACTCAGGACACTTGCAATAAAACTTCATTTTAAAATATTTGAAGCATGCAGAGTGTACTACTCATCCATTACTAACAGTACTCTGAAGTCCTCCTCTTTCATTGTAGATGATGTAGGGGTAGAATAAATGACATTTTCAGTGATTTTACTGGTTTTTCTTTAATGATGATATTACCATAAACATTAATTACCATCAACTGGGGTGACTTTGGCCATGTTTTTGATTATGTTTTGCAAACAAAAACGGGGTCGTAAACGCCGGGGTCATAAACGCCAGGGTCGTAAACAAAGTCATAAACGCCAGAGTGACTTTGGCTATCGTTTATGACCCNCTGGTAGAGCAAGGTCAACTGTCAAATTTGACACATTTTTTGATGATCTCACCAGGTGGCATGCATTGTCTCTTTTTGGATCTCAATATTTTCCCACTAGATGGCCAAGACCTAGTGTTTTTGCAGCATTTTGACACGCAAATGTATGACGTCACCATTTCAACCAATGACAACCATCAATGAACGCATGGAACTAAAACAAAGCTTAATATAAAGGAAAAACTAGAGAAGTGACGGAATTACCTACGATGTCGGAATATACCGCGTCTACCCTATGATGTCACTATTTCAACCATCAACAAATGCATGGAACTAAGAAAAAGCTTAAATGCTTAATATAAAGGAAAAAAGTCAAGAAGTGTCAGAATTACCCATGATGTTGGAATATAAGGCGTTTACCCTAAGTAGGGAAATTCCAATCCTGGGCCTACCTAACCTATTCAGGGATGATTTTCGAAAATTATTAGTGAAAATAGACTAGTAGTTAGTAGTTAATAAATAATTATTTAGCACTACCCAGTCTGCCCTTGATTCCACTGAAGAAATCAAGAAAGCTAGAAAGGGCCATACCTACCTAGAGGCTAGAGCCTGATTAGAAATTGAAAATGGCCATTGGCCATATTCTTAGGCATTTTTGTCTGATACTCAGATACTACAGCCTTACAGGTAGGTGGGAAGGTGGCTTCAGGCTCAGCCAAATTTCCAGTTTGCTGAGTTTGGGACAAGAAAATTTGGCTCAAATTCCATTCAAAACAATGAGCATCGAGGCTTGAGCAAAGGCAAACAATATACTATTGTATTTGTAGTAGGTATTCAAAACAAAACCTTACTTTCAGAAAAATTCTAAAGTTTACCTACACTGCTAACTTAGGTACTCACAAAACTTACAATTCTTCTTCTTCTTCTCCGGGTGTCCACGCTGGGTGGACTTAAAGCCACAGGACAACCGCAAGGATGACCGTTGGGCGGGCCTGAGAGCTTCTGCAGACAAAACTTACAAGAACTGGTAGTCCAAGATAAAGTTTCAATCAATTTGATCATGTAGGCCTATATAGGTACCTACCTACTTCTTAGGTAGGTTCCTATGTTATGTTGAGTGTTGAAGACGTTGAGTCGGTTGAGATAGGCTATTCCGCTACATGTGCGATTTTCTTAGAAAAATACTAAAAACTACTTGGAAAATTTTGTTTTTCGAGATATTGCTTGTAGATGATAAAGTCTCATACTGATACAATACAGCAAATTTCTTAAGACTTATTTCTATGAGTACCTATTAGGAAACATCTCCAGAGTCCAGGTTGTGCAATGGTCGAGGCTTTCTGCATTCCTGAAACTGAAGCGTTCACGTCAAGGAGAACTGTTTCACAACGTCCAAATTTTGTTCAATTCATGTCATTTTACTTTTTTAGTGTCATTCGCAGTTCAAATAATGTCACAACATGCTATCAGTATTCAGACGATACCAGGCATTTTGTTCAAATAAAAATATTTAATAACTTTGAACTTTCTGAATTTGATTGGGCGTATATATTACTTTATTTAGAAGAGAACAGAATAGAATAGAATAGCATAGAAAAGAATAGAAAAGAATGGAATAGAATAGAATAGAAGTGTTGGCACTGAAGAAATAGGCCCATAGCCTGTTGCCGATTCTTGATCTTTTCGTGACTTGATTCACAAGGGATCCGGCCTTTGGAACTCGATCTTTCCATAACTGACAATTGATTGAGATAGCTGCTGGACTTATTGCCTGGTCCGTAATTTGCTAGGCATTTTAAGACTGAACATATGCTCCTGCATAGCTTCGTCTAGTCTTATTGCCTGGTCCGTAATTTGCTGGGCATTTTAAGACTGAACATATGCTCCTGCATAGCTTCGTCTAGTCTGTTCTTGAAGACGTTTATACTCGGAGCGTCAACGATGCTATCAGGGAGGCTGTTCCAAATGTCGGTGACTCGAAGCGAGAAGAAATGTTGTCGCATGGATGTGTTATAACGCAGTATTTTTTGGTTTATAGCCGTGGCCCCTGGTGTTGGTTCCTGTTTCAAATTCTAGAAATCCTTCTGGGACCTTGTATAAGCCATGAGTATACTTGTATGCTTCAATGAGTTGACCACGCAGACGTCGATAACTGAGGCTTGGAAGCTTCATAATCTTTAATCTTTCCTCATAGGACTTGCCTTTCAAGCCCGGAATTATCCTTGTTGCACGTGTTTGAACACTCTCTATTAAATTTTTGTCCTTTACAAGTTTCGGTGACCACACGACGTTTCCAAACTTTAGGTTCGGGCGCACGACAGCAACAAACAACTGCTTCATCGTTCCTGCATCTAGGAACTCGAAAGTGCGTCTGATCAGTCCAAGTCGTTTATTGGCTTTATTAACTTTACCTTCAATATGCTTAGAAAATTTCAACTCATTGTCGATATTAACTCCTAAATCTTTTCCCATTGTTGACTTCGACATCATCACTCTGTCGTTGCAACCGTGTCTTCTCATACTGTAATCTTGCTGTTCATTATTCGTGCCAAGATGGATTACTTGACATTTGTCAGTGTTAAAACGCAGCTGCCAAATATCAGCCCAGTCTACCAGCCTGTAAAAATCACCTTGTAACTGTACTTTTTGCGACGTATCCTTTACTGTATTATAAATTTTTGTGTCGTCAGCATTCATCGAACACACGCTAGACACAGCTCCTGGCAGATCGTTTATAAACGCAACGAATAAAACAGGCTTGAGAACGCTTCCTTGTGGCAAGCCGCTGCGTACTGAAGCCCAGTCTGATACGGACCCATTAATACTGACACGTTGGCGTCTATCTACTAGAAAATCTCTGATCCATTTGAGTACATCGCTGTCAATTCCCAAAGACTCAAAGACTCAATTTCCGCTCATGTGGGACAATGTCAAATGCCTTGGCGAAATCGAGGTACACTGCATCTACTGCCTCCCTTTCGTCCAGCAGGCGGGTCCATTCGTTCAGAGTCGACAAGAGGTTAGTGGTGCAGGATCTCCCGGCAATAAAGCCAAGTACTCCTTAGAGCTCAACTTCGAACAGCTGATACAAATGAGATCTTCGCATCGTTCACAGGTGACCGTCTGGACTTCGCTTAGTGAGATCACTTTGCAGTACTTGCAAACGTTTACCTCTAGCTGGGCAGATTTGGTTTCACTCTTTTCTGAGCTGATTTGGTTTCTTTTTTTTTTCTTTTCGATTATCTTTTTTATTTTCTGTCCAGCCATTGTAAACTGCATATAATTCACTGTTTCATTAGAATTCAATTAACTGTCTCATTAGAATTTATTAATAAAATTTAACTTGTTAAATTCGCCAAACGAAGTTGAATCGTGTAAAAATAGAATAAGATTGTAAAAATATCAATGATGACATTAATTAAGCGGGAGTTTGGTCATAATTACTTGGTCCAGTCCAACCGGTTAAGTGTCAAGATGGATGAATTTTATACATAGTCTATGTATCTTGGAACATGTTCAATTGTCAAATTCTGCCAAGGCTATATGAATTATGCAGACACTCTACGAGTCTTTTGAAGTTTTAAGTCATGCGAATTGTGAATAAAACGAGTCATGTGAATTGTAACCTTACAATAATTGCGTACATGAGTATGTCAACTGTCGGGGTAGTTTCTGAAACTATAATGTACTGATCTTAAGAGTATGGGTATAAAATTGGAACAAGTGGCCCCTTTTGAATCTGAAATTGTTGCTACTTGATCCATGACGTCTTTCATGCCATGCAGGTTGGTAAAAAATTCTCATTGAAGAGTCTGACGATCTATATATTAATTTTTTTCCGCTCTGAAGAAGTTTAAAACAATATCGCTATTGTGCATTTTATGGGTTCAAATCTGGACCAGGCCATGGTTTAAATTCTTCAATGCCTAAAATCTTTGAGAAGCTTTTTGATGTCACCGGCTCGATGACTATAGGACTTAGATCGTTCTGGAATATACAATTTTGGTCCGGAAACTGATTGTCAATTGAGAGAATCAACCCTTCGATCAAAACTTTTTCGTACCAGACTGTATTCATTGCCGTGTTCGTGGAAGGATGAAATTGTCCCTGAACTGAGTAGCAGCCCCGAACATGTACAGTGCCTGGTTGCTTCACGTTGGCCGCAAGACATTCCGGCTTGAGGCATTCACCTGACCTCCTCCTGACCAGGACTTTACGAGAAGTGCCAACCAACAAGAAAAACATGAATGACAGGTTTGCTTCTACAGGAAATTCTGCTTCCTGGAAGTACAGGAAATGGACCGCTGAACAGAGGATCAGATTGATATTCTCAGATGAAGCGCCATTTAGGTTGTCTGGCACTTCTGGCAAAGTCTTTGCTGAAAGTGAGGGCATCTGTTTTCCCATTGCCCATTAATTATCGGTGAACTTTAATTTAATTTGCAAAGAAATGCGAAAATATAGATAAAAAAAGTTCTTTTGCAAAATTCTGCATGTTCCTCTTAATCCTAAAAGTATTATTATACGGTAAGAACGCATCATAATTAGTAAACATTGAAATAGATACATGTGTCGGTCCGTTTCAGTAATTCTATAACATTGCAAATGCAAATGCCAGCAAAGGACAGACAATTCAACTTCGATGACTAATTAGCTACTGCTAATTTACATTTGAATACTTATTGAGTAATAAGTTTAAGCTAACGAATGAGCTTTTTAAATTGAAATGCAAGTGAAAAGCGCATTGTGCAAAACTTCAATCGTTGTTTAGCTATGAAACGTTGCAAATTTCGCTATAAAATAATTTACAGGTCACCTATTACATCACTATGTAAATTTAAAAATTGTGAAGTATCACATTTCAGTAGGTAAACACAGTAATTATATCAAACCATTTGTCAGTCGCAGCGGTTAATTAAAAAAAACAATGATATATTTGAAAAAAAACACATATCTCTTCGTAATTATTCAAACATTGCGCGAGTTAATGACAAGTGATTAATGAGCAATTATGAACTTTAATATAAAAGTTATTAATTTTAAATTCGGTTCGTCACATTTAAATGATTTCAATGACATGAAGATGAAGATCACACTTCTGATGCAGCGGCTTTCACTAGCTGCTCCGCGACTGTTGTACTGATCAATCATGTCAGAAGTATTTTTGAGGTATAAAGAAATCTAAATCAAATTCCACATTGTAATTGAAGGGTACCAAAAAGTATTTTCAGTCGTTGGATAAGGGTTTTTGAACTGTCATCGTGATTTTATGAGAATTAAACTTAAGAGATTACTTCGCAATATAGCTGCATATAAAATATTACACGATTGCGTTTTTGAAACAAGCCTGCAGGATATCAGTTCGTACGTGTTTTTGAATTGAAAAACCAATATTCGTCTGTACCACCAGCGAAAGATTCCATCACTAAATTTTCGTCGGTTTGATCAAGATATTTCATCAAAATTTTTTTTACAGGTGACACAATGAGGAGAACTTTCATGAAAGCTGAATTTTCACAGATTTTAATTTTCTGATATACGCTATCTCTGAAATCCATATAGTAGGCGGTAACTATTTGCTTCAGTGGCAACCTTTCCGAAAAAATTAGCAACGGTGACTCGCCACAAGCTCAGCATGAACAAACTACTGCTTGTTGATATTATGGTCAATATGATTAAAACATCAACGTACAGATGGATGATATTGCATTATATTTGATGTTGATGAGAGCTTGGCGTGCGATGACTACAATATTATAGACTTACAGAATCTTAGTTAAATAGTCGTTCAATTATAGATAGTTAGGCTATAGCAATAAAAATATAGTCATGGAGCTATTTATAGAACTATATGTATATAGCTATAGAGGCGTTCTCTTAAATTTAAACCTGCCCAAATATTTTACATCGTATGCAAAAAAGTCAACAAGAAAAAAGATCTGATTTCATTGCATGGCATTAATGATGTGTTCTTTCCACTTTTTTATATTGTCGCCCACTTGTCTAAATAAATCTAAGGGATTCGCTAGTCCGCTTGGACCGGATCTCTCAATCACTGGAGATTTTGCCGCATTGTCAGGTGTCGAAGGAGCAGCGATCACATCTTCACGTCCCTGAGCAGGTCCAGCAGATTTATCTTGTATCAATTGAACAAGATGATCAGGAGAAATTGGCCTGTAGTTAAAAGAGATAAATCTCCGAGACCGCTGCTTGGCTGGGGCTTCAAGGCTGTCATCCACAGTCCCAATTTCAGAAGTCGTGGTCACTGGCGCGACGGTGGCCTCGAGTTCTCCGTTTAGCTTCACCAAATCGGCCGGGTAGGCGAGCCCCAGGGTCGAGCTCAGCGCCACAGCAGTGAGCAACAGCATCGTTTGCATCTGAAGAATAAAACAAATTTTTAGTACGTTCTGAGAAAAAATAAAATTTTCTCTACGATGGAAAAGAAGCTTAAAATATTTTACTCTATTAAAGCACAGTTTTAGAAGGTATGAGTAAACATTGGCTGAATTAAGATAGCAATAGTGTAAGAGATTTTATTCACTATGGCGCCTAACGTCGAAACGAAAGTGTCAGAAGTATATGACGTATACGGTATACTACACATCTAAGCGAATAATTTGGTACAATATATTTTTGGCACACACAACAAGACAGTTAGTGATGTGAAGGAGTGACAGTAAACAATTCATGCTTTTCATACAGTAGAAAAGCTCACCAGCGTAATTGTCTACACTCCATTAAAAACCCATTTATATGCATAAATAATTGAATTGAGATTTTACATACGAATAATACATAATTCTTACGCAAACACGCAAACTAAACTAATTAAACACAACTGAAATTGGGATCTTCCTACATATAGAGAAGAATCTCTGCTGCAGCATAAGGACTGTCGAGCGTCGATAGCCGTTGACCAGGTTTCTCTTTAAGTACAAGAAATATTCTAAGAAATAAACATTTTAGGTGACCCACCTTGGCAGAGTAGCTGCGGAAATGTTCCTTGTGTTGAAGCTTGGTTCACTATGAGGCATGGGGAGGCCGAGGCTCTATTATGCAGCCAATATATATATTGTCTGTGAAATGCAATGCCTGTCACGCGGTTGGCCGACGACATTTTAGGATCCTGCGACGTGGTCAGCGTTTGTTGTGACCTGGGAGGTCAGGAATATTGATGTTGAATGTAATTCATTATGCTTTCTTATTGTTTGTTCAATGTACAACGTTAACTATAGGATTCTCTGGAGTATGATGGCTCTTTTCCTACTTTTTGCGGAAATTTCCAGAGAGTTTAACATATTTATGCATTGCACCAGCAGCGATTCAGACCGATACCTATAATCGATTTAAAATGAACTTGTTTGTTCATTACAGAGAATTTATTTGTTGATTGCAGAAAACGTAGTCAAAACAACATTTAGAGCTGAATTTCTGTTCAAATGAAATTATTCAACATAAAAATATAAATTGTTATGTACAGAAAAAATTTGTATTCTGGGTAATTTTTCCCCATTAATGCTAGTGCAATATAAATACTATAATTGTGTTAATTCCAAACGTTTCGTGGTGAAAGTAGTGGAATGGTAACCACAGAGATATTTATATTTTAATGTACAAATACGCGGGTTTAAATTTAAGAGTTCGATGAGGCGGAGGAACACGAAGTTTGGTCTATGCTGCGTGCGATGCGCTGCGCCTCCCGGTGTGTCTAGGCAGAGCCGTCAGTCAAATAAGTGAAATTTTCGATTGCAATGGGCCAAATAAAATGAATAAATCAGATTATCATAACAAATTATGCTTCATTTATGCATAAACTCAATTTTTATCTTTACGCATTACTTGGGGTCCGTTCGTCGTAGCATGGGTTCAAAAGAACTGAAATTTAGTTCTACAATGAAGGAAGTATAGCGTGATGAGCGTGCTAAAAAAACTTGTTTATGAAATGAGTTAATAAAAACGGAACCATTAAAAATCTCGGTTTAGTTACATTTTCTCTATACCGAACAGCAATATTCTAAAATGTTGCTATGAAATAACCCCAGCAAAAGAAGCAGGCAAGTCTGCGAAGTATTTTCGGAGTTTTTTGTTCCACTTGTGCCTTTGCCGTAAGAATGTTTCGACGCTGAACGCGCGATACTCACTCATCCGTTGAATCATCCTGATTGTCAACGGCGGCAACACGAATTGCCGACCCAAATTCCAACTAAAGAAACAACTAGTTCCATTTGCGTAGTCAAACACTGCATTATTTTTAGAGAGTTTGAATTTAGGGGTCATGACCAGGTCTGTCACAAGTGCGTGCGACAGGCTCTGTAGATGAACGTACGCTCTGTGAATGCATTATTTCGCGACGTTACTTGCATATAATTCCTGAAATATGTTAGTTTTTCTGGTAAGCGTAGGGTTTAAACTTGGCTTAAGATTATAAACGATATTAGTGTACTATGTAGAAGGATACATTTTTGCAGTTTCCTATCGTATGAGACCGCTGTCAGAATTAGTGGCACATCATTTATGAGAAGTGCGAGTTGGTAACGAATAGTTTGGTACGACAGACAAAAAAGTAATTCTGATGAATATTGTTTTATTCTCAACAAATATTTACCTCAACGCTCCAACAAAATCGTTTTATTTTTGTTCAGTGCCGCGTTCTCAACATCATCGGAACGAGTCAAGAAAATTTAATTTGTCTTCCTGTGTTAAATGAACGATTGTGGCACTCACAAAATGATGCCTGAAGCTGTGTTTTACATTCAGAATATGTACTACAGCCATCTTGAGGAATATATTTAAATCAATTATTCTTCGTATTACGGAGTTGACTAAAAGACATAAAGAAGCTTCTAAAATCAGAAACTTGGATCAATAAATCTTAAAGTCACAATTCGAGTGCTCGCCGAGGTTTGGCTGCATGTGCACGAGTTTCCTCGTTATTCTGACCTAACACCGGCATATCGAACAATTTCTTTAGCAGTCACTAGAATTTATTCCGTACTTTGAAACTTGTGTATCGGAAGTCCGTTTAGTGTTTGCCAGTAAATGTACCAGTCAAACGATCGATCATATTACAAAATTGAAATATGATTAAGATCCGTCACATATACGAGACAGATTTGAAACATCCGTGTAGTACGCCTCCAGACTGAATTAATATGCTCTGCCAGCTATTCTTCAGATAATTTAACAATCTGGTCCAGGATGTAGAGATAAAAATAGGCGTAGGGGAAGCTCGGAAATATTCCAGCACCACACGTGCGTGAACATTCTTCAAAAAATTCCAGATGCGTACACTAATGTGCCTGGAGATTCGATGATTCACGAGTGTATAATTTAAAATAAATGTAAGCTGACGAATAGTCAAAGGGAGAAGCTCATTTGAATTGACTATAGGTACATGAACAGCTTCTAAAGTAAAAGAGCTACCATGAAACATAACTCACAAGCAGGCCTTAGCAGTATCAAGCAAAATGTAAATTTAGATTTGCATTCCTGCGTCATATTCATCGGTATCTTAAAAGGTCTTGGAGTTATTAATAATTATTTTCTAAGTTATATGGACACATAACAATGATCTTGTGGAATAGGACGGCGTAATGGCGCTGAACAGTTAAGACTATGTTTCTTGTTGACCTATATGGATATATCCGTATCAATTTTTATTTGCAATGCTGTAGAGTAACTCACAATTTTAACTATAACAACGAGACAAGAAAATTCATAACTAAATTCTACACATTGCTTCATGAACAGTCAGACAATAAGGGCCTACAGTAGTTGGCTCAGGGCCAAAGGCTCCTTTGCCTACCCCTGATGTCACTCTACTAGCGCGGTCGGGGACTCTGAGCTTCACTCCAATTCACAGCCTTCACCCGCTGAGGGTGACATCGTCCAGGCGACTGGGCAGAAGTTCTGCCGGGGAGCGATACTACTTCCGGTGAATCGCTCCAAAAATTCGACAAATTTACGGCCGTACTTGCGGCCGGTCTCGCGGCCGCGGACTGAAATATCACCTGAAATATCACCCAAAGTACTGAACGTAGCTCGATAAACTTGGCACACATATTCATTATGGCCTAACGGTGATGTCAAGCTCGTGACACTTTTTTCGATTTTGCCTTCGTTTGCGAGTTATACGGCTTTACGTATATGGCTATTGGTCAATGCAAGTTCAAAAATCGGCCTGAGAAAGGCCGGTCGTTTCTCCGTATAACTCGCAAACGAAGGCAAAATCGAAAAAATTGTCACGAGCTAAACATCACCGTTGGGAGGTTGGGTTTCTATATGCAAAGTTTCGTTCAAATCTGTTCAGTATTTTACAAGAAATCTCTGGTACACTGCGAATTTAAGCACAATTTTGCTGTTTAAATCTGTTCAGTATGTTCTGGCCTTCCTTTAGTTCTTCTTTGCTGAGGGTAGCCAACATCAACATGCTGATGAATCTGCTTCAAGTTTCGGTAAGTCGCGCTTCTCGACCGTTAGATACCCTAGGTTAGGAAAAAGTACCAACTTTAAAGGTTGGCAAAACGACGAAAGCTTCGCTGCTATTTGATGAAACTACAAAATCCCTGCAAGAACCTGTGGAAGCGGTCGTTACATCTCAAGTCTTCCATGGGGTCACTGGCTTTGCTATTGCATGATGAATATTTTTGATATAAACTCTAATCCTACACATGATTTCGTATTTTCCGGATTTTGCGTTCGGAAATAATTTCGTATCGATCCCTGTTTCAGTAACGAGAGTTATGCATTCATCACAGCTCTCCTAACACATCGAGATCTTGAATATACCGGTCTTTTGCGATGAGTTCCATTTGAGCAGAGGTGGGCAGTCACTGGTCCCATCTCCGCTAATCCGCGGACTGGGCCCACCGTACATTTGTTGGTTGACGTACATATGTTGACTTATTCGGTCATCAGAGTGGCACACCGGTAATGGAAAACGTCAGCATCGCTAATTAGCGGTTAGCGGATTAGCGGACTGTGCCCACCACTGCATTTGAGTGAGCATGTGCGTCCATCTAGGCAGTAGGTAAAAAAGCTTCAATACAAGTTTCGTTGAGAATAAGTGCAGTAATTGTGCGCATTTTCGTATTGTACATTTGTTCAAGATATCCGCTCATTTTCTGTTCTCTTCTGCAATCAGCTTCATGAACTAGAGTTTAGGTAAATAACAATTTTACCGTTATCGAGTACACAGGTCAGCTCGGTGTTGTAGAGTTGCATGAGGTTAAGATTGATTCTCCCATGTTTTAGGCTCTCAATTAAGCTGAAGGAGTGGTCCCAGACAATACATTTTGTGACCAAATTCATTTATTTGGGCCGATTTCTTATAGAAGTTAGCTGGGAAAAATGTATGGGTTTCTATCTGTTTGTTGAAAATTTGTCCAACTTAATTTTTGGCTTATTTAAGCCCGTGACTCGACATATTAGCTATTCATAGTAAAAATTTGCAAATATTGTGTACTGAGTCAGCACGCGGTAGGCAGTACCTGGGCCTATACTTTCAAAAAAGTTAAGAGATCGTAAGTTCACCAGCCAATCATTGACCGCCTTTAAAGCAAAATCCACCAATCATAGAACACGAAAATAGAGCGTAAGTACTTACGTTCACTTAGCGAGTTTTGAAAGTATGGCCCCAGGTACGTATACTGAACGAACGGTGAGTGCACATAATGAATTACGTTTCATATTCCGTGACATCTCAAATATATTCATCGCTCGCCTTGAAACAGGATCACATCGGTAACGCGTGACGGGCTTTATGAATCATGCACAATTGGGCTATATAACAGAACCGCTGCCTCCCATACAACACTTGTATTCCGGCATCAACACGAGCATCATCTCCTCCGCTACTTTACTAAAGTGAGTTACGTGTAATGTTCATTTGTATTTACATTTAAATAGAAAACAAAATGGCGGTCTATAAGCATTATTCACGCCATATCAATAACTTTACTAAATTTTTCGAGATTCATACCTACTCGTATATACAATTCGAATTCATTCGAATCGTCATGATTCGAACGAGCCCTTTTTCATCCCACAAATTTGTTTGTGTATGGAAAGGTGTAAATTAGGAGCAGTTGCGTTCATTTTTTTCTGTCTTAATTCCTTCAATTATGTAGTTTAACACCCTAAACCAGTTCACTGACTGTTATGATACACGCGGCGAGCAGCTGTTAACAAACTTGACATCCGCGAGCACATGACTGCAGACGTTCTCTATGAGTGACCTAGGCAAAACATTTAACCTGGTTACCAATATCACCGTTAAATTATTTTATTTAATATTAGTGTTTTTAATATACATATACGTATTTAAATCCCATCTTATTATAACTTTGTAATTAATAGAAAAAGTCACAAAAATTAGTTTCATTTTGCAGATGCACAAAGTCCTGTTCTTCGCCGCTGTGGCGCTGTGCTCCGCCCTGGGGCTCGCCTACCCGGCCGATCTCTCGACGCTAGAAAAAGAAATTCGGGAGACCGTCGCGCCTGTCAACGTGGATACAGAGATCGTGTCGCCGGGGGAGGGCCGTGATGCCGCAGAGCCGCGATCTGAGAGATCTGACGGTTCTACGGATGCGACCGCTGCACCTCTTGCATCTGAAGACACATTAGCAGCAGCAACCCGAGGTTCTGATGAAACGCCAGTCGAATGATTCCCGTGTCCCTAGATCCTTGGAAATCCTAGGCTCGATGATACCAATTGCCCGCCAAGTTATTGACTGGAAGAAACAAATGTTAGACCAGCTGGGAGGCAATGAAGGCCCTCAAATACAGTAATATTTAATAAACAATTAAAATTTTTGTTTGTTTCGACTTGCCTCTGATGGAACGACACAAGCTAGAAATTTAAAATTGGCATTCAAAACCAAGCTGAATGCAGCTAGCGAGTAGTGCGAGGTGAGTGAATTGGCTCGTCTGGAGGTATAATGCCGTAGTATCATTTTCAGGTTTATCGTGTATGAAGTTTTACGTTAAGCAATAAGGTGAACGGCAGAGGCAAATTTATGCAGTTTTCACGCTATGAAAATGTACAAAGAGATAATTGGCTTTTACGACAAAATTACTTATTACATCAGTGCTTTGATTTTGCTACCTAAATTGCGTTGTCATCAAATTTAACACATGGTAAATCAGAATTAGAATAACGACACAAGGCGTTTTCCTGACCGAATTTCGATTGGTTATAATGTAGAGGAGGGAAGTAGACCTTTTATAGACGTTTATTACATTGATCAGTTTTGATCAAAACGAATCGGATGTCTGTGCGATGTTGCCGGATCGACTCTTTAGTGCGGAATAGTGGCTGTCGATAGTAATCCTCGATCTGTGCCACCATTCCGAACCGGTGTATACTGCACACTGAATCATTTGATATTTTCAAGTAGGTCCAAGATCGTTGTGTTTTCTTGTGACCTGGAATATGTTAGTGTGATGTCAACCTGTACAGCTATAGATGTGAAGAGGTCTTTTTATTTTTTATGATATAATTTTAGGCATGACCCATTGCGTAAGTTTAGTGTCTGTGATAGTTTTATTTCGTACAAAGAGACTTCCGAAGTCTTGACCTGACTTCAACTCGCACACGCTCTGTTAACCTTGTCATTGAATGAAAGCTATATATTTGATTCTCTTGTCGGTGACTCCATGGTTGAACTAGTAGATTCAACCATGGGTGACTCGGTGTTAAACGGCAAAATGTGTGACGAACAGTGGTGTGGGTATTGCGGATAGGATAAAGTCTCACGTTACATTCAGTTGATACTGGCCCCCGTGACATATTGGTGCAGTGACCTCTCTTGTCGTTATCTCTGATTTTGCTAGTGTCCATATATAGGTAGATTAGTGTGCTGGTGGAGAAATTTTTGTTCACGGTGTTTCATGTGTAAACATTGTAGTTCCAATCCACATCCAAGTGGGATTGGTTGTACGTCATCGTATAGTTCGGGGTCTCTTAGTTTCATAGATGGTGAGCAATTGTAGATTTTGCAGTGTGACTGTGAGTAGTGATCAGTTATATTTCAAGTTTTCTTAGTTATTGCTTGACTTCGCATAACCGCGTTTTGAGGAAACCATGTGAATTCTTTCAAAAGGGACTGCGCTGCTAAGGTTGTACCTGTTGTAGACATGGAAGGAAGAGTTTAAACGAGAATATAGATTTTCTAGAGACTTTTATCGACAGAATAGGTTATAATGACTTGGGCAATTTGTCTCACAGGGCAGAGAAAAGGCTACGTGATTTTAAGGAAAAAGTGGGTAGGTTAAATCTTTTAACATAGATACGAAATTGGCTAGTAAAGGTGACGCAACTATTATTAGTAGAACTGGTGCTGTATCAAAGCGTAATGTAGATGTGCCGAACGATTCAGAAAGTTCATCTGTGGTATCATCCTTACTAGAAACATCAAGCAGTGATGAAGCATCAGACGTTGAGAAAACTGGCAGTTCCTGTGATAGGAAACTTAAGACCAGTAAGGAAAGGAAGCTTAGGAGGTTGGGTAGGAATAAGGAAGTGGAAATGGACGTTTTGTTTCATCATTTAGGCGAGTACGTGGGATAGGAGAAAGTAACTCACAATTTCGAAGTTTGATTTTGATGGTAGCTTAGGCATGAGAAGTTTCTTGCGGAAATTTGAATGCTACTGTGAAAACACTTTTAGAGGAGAAAAATCTCTGTGGATTGATGAGCTAGACTCGAAGCTCCTCGAAGGAGAAAGGTTGATGGCTCTCAAGAATTTTAAGTGACTTAATTGGAGTGGGTTACCGGGAAATGAAGCAGAAGATATTGAGTTGGTATGAAGACACAAAGGAAATTATTAAGGAAAACAATAGATAGAGGTTACAGCAGGCTAAGTTAGATCACGATGAGTCAATCTTCCTATTTAGCAGAGGGAATTTACCGAGTTGCTTATCCTTAGTTTATACGATGCCAACACAAGTAAGAGTTTGAGAGAGAAATTTGTGAGTTCGTTGCCAAAAGATGCGCGTTTTGCATGGTCTTCTCAAGTCATGGCTTGAATGAATAGATCTAAAGTAATTTGGAATAGTATACATACAATAGTAATTGGGAGGGCTTACTGTAAAGAAATAGAGTATCGGAGTACAGGGAAAGAAAGTGGCTTGAACAAATTTTCATTGATGTGGGCAAAACTTGTTCGTCTCGCAGGTATTGCTTCATCATAAGTACCATCTGGCATGGGAAAGTGTCGTAGTTTTTAGAAGGCAGAAGACACTCAAGTGAACTCAAGGCGCTAGGATGTCCCGCAGGTTTTTAGGATGTCAAACGAAGGTGGCTCATAAAGCATTTGGGTACCCACACAGTGAAAGCAGGTTGCCAGCGTGCTGGTTACCTGCTTAGGCTGGCTCCTGAAATTGAAATAAATATGCCTGGCGCTTGCCTATTCGTACAGGTTTTCACTGTGAACACTTAGATTATTATCCTATCTTCATTCATGTGGCAGGTTGGAGCAGGTTGGAGCAGGTTGCCCGCGCGGACAAACCTGCTTTCACTGTGTGGGTACCCTTTCCTAAGATAGAAGGAAATGAACATTGGCGTCAACGTCTTTCATTCGAGTTTTCACTGCAGTTTCCACGCGTAAGTTTTTTTAAAGAACTCAATACGTTGCGGGAAGCAGTAGTTTAAAGAAATTATTTTCCTATCAGGCACGTCAGTTGTATCGATTATCAGTATACAATAATTAAGATTTATGAAACGATTGGATCGAGATCACTTAATGAAACGAATTTATTATTGAAATCATTTTATGAAATAAAGTGGAATACAGTTGCTCATCAACATGGCCACCGCAACGCTGGAGTGCAAAATTTGTTTCGCAGAGTACGACTCTGGCGACCACAAGCCGCTCTGCCTGAACTGCGGGCACACATTTTGCTTGTATTGCATTCTACGTTTACCCGCTAATTTTCACGGCAGAGTCTGCCCAAATTGCAGGAAGCGAACATCGCAACCAATTGATCAAATGGTGGTGAATTATGAATTAATTCCATCTGGGAGTGAGCCTCGTCAACTTTGCCTCCATAAACAGTCAGAGACTCCGTGCCCCCATCACCAGAATGCGCAGGATTACTTCTGCGTCGACTGCATGGAGCTCTTGTGCTGCACGTGCACCAGGGAGACACACGTAGCGCACAAAATTGAGTTGCTGGATGACCTGCTTCAGGAGGATGAAGCAGGTCATCCAGCATCCGTAGTGGACTCGTGGTCAAGAATACGGTCCACGATGCAGAGAAACTTTCAAAGCGTGAGTAGTTTTGTCTCCTTGTCAGATGATATCTTTGGTTTGGCTAAAGAAATCCTCAGCCTGAAGATTGATTTTGAGGGCTGGAAGGCCCAGAAAGTATCGACCGAGCAAGATCTCGAGGTCTGGGCAGATGAGACAAGAGTGACGGACGAGAACAAGAGACAAAAATTGAAGGGAATGCTCAGTCAGCTTAAACTGAAATCTGAAGAAAATAGAAAGATAAAAAAAATCAAAGCGAGGTTGGATGCAGCCAGCATGAAATGGGCTTCATTAGAGGTGAGTGAAATTACATAACTGTCTGAAAATGGTTACTATGAAATGGATACTGTCTTAGTTATTTATGTAAATTATACACGACGCAAATTTAATGAAGAGAATCAAATAATCTTGAATGGCACGCAAAAGCACGTTGGAAATCGTATAGATATTACATAATCTGGAGGAAAAATCTTGCATGCCACGGAGGCAAAAATTTGGAATGCGTTTAATAAAATTTATGGTTTCGAGTTTGTACGCGTAGAAGTGAAAATGAAAACAAAAATTAGTTATGTGAACTTGTACTCATGCTCATATTGATTAACTTGAAAGAAATCAAAGGAGATTAAATACCGTATTACAAACCACTCTTGATTCACTGTCAGTACAAGTTTAGCGATAGCATGACGCTGCAACGTCTTTACTTTACTCTCGTTGGAAAGTTTCTCTGCCCGAATATGATTGAAGACGTTGGAGTGTATGTGTGGTAAGGGTGCCGAGAATTTTATTTTTGTTACGGTACGAAACGCAGCTGTTTGTAACTTAGTCACATTCTTTCTGACGATAACGTGCCCTCGCAGACTCTAATAACCCACCCATGCATCTCAACCACCCTTCTGGCCCGTAATGTTGTCACTATTGTCATAAACCAGTCCATCGCTCCAGTTGAGTTCTGAACTTTTTTGTTAGGTGCTTCAACATTCTAGTATTAGTCAGCTGTTGGAACAGAACTAAATAAAATTATAAATGAAGTGAATTTGTTGGAAATTAATCAAATGATCGATGATAAATTCACAGAATGTGTTGTTAAAAAATGTTCAACGCTCAACAGTCACAAACGTGTAAGCTCATGCCGCCCGATGAACGCTGGATAGTTACCAGCAGTGATGAAGGAGAGCGAGCTCTCGCAAGCCTGGCCAACAATAGGAAGCCCAGTCGCCTCGTGGTGCTGTCCACCCACACCCGCCCCATCCCGGGGCTGGGGGAGCTGCTGTCCCGCCTCGCCGCCCACCACACTGGCGACATCAGCCTGCTGCCCCTGGACTCCTTCTGGAGGCCGGCAGGACAGTCGGGTCACGGCATGGGAGCCATCATCGAAAAGTTTGGGTGAGGCGCGTTTCCTCGAAAATTATCGCTATGGCGCCAGAAATAAATAGATTAAACTATTTATGAGCTGCAGTTCAGACTTGATCCTGACAGGCGCAAATATATTCTGTCATGAAAAATGTAGTATATCTTCATTTAATGGTTTTGCTAAAGTCATGTTGAATTAAGTAAAAAAAAAACTATCAATTAAACTTACTGAATTCATTTATTATATTAACTTATTTTCCTCACACTGAAGATTTCAATAGAAATAGTAAATTCATCCATCTTAATTTGCTGCAGTTAAATCACAAATGAAAACAGCCTAAAATATATGATAGGCTGCCACCATGAAATTTCTTATCTTGAAAAATTATTTATTGCAGAAAGTCCCGAAATGAATATGAAACATCAATCTAGGGAATATATACATTATATATTAAAAATCTTTGAATTATGAATTTAAATATTATAATATAATCACATGGCATATCCTTATATTTACTTTACAAGAATCATTTCAAACCGCCATGTGATGACAGGAGAAAGCTGACTACCGTGTACGGCACCCCCATCCAAGTCATGGCACACAGGCGAGCACAATATCGGACAGTTTGCGACTACAACGTTCGTTTCGACTGCTGTGCCGATTTGATTCGTGCTCGCAGATTGGCACGTCGCATTGGTGAGTAATCCATGATTTCATGATGTTTATTGTTTTATAATGTTTTAGGCTTTCTGAAAGGCTGTATTTTTGAAGCCGCGTGTTTTTCAACCAGTTCACCGGCTAGATTAACTAGAAATTGAATAGACATTAATTTTTGGTCACCATCCGGTGTTTAAATAAATTAACGCGTTCGTGGAGAAAGAAATTTTACACGTAATCCTGTTCTTATTTTCGATCTTAAATATTAATGTAGATTGGTAATGTGTTTGGATAGATTTGAAGCCTCAGAACAAAAAGACTTTTGCTGATGGGCTCAGAATTGACCCATGCAAAGTAAAGTTAAAAGAGCGGTTTAGAAATAGAATTTTGTTAGCAATCAAAGTTTAGGTGTTTATTATTGGAGTATTGCTATATCGTTAAATCTCATATATCATAATATGATTATGCAATCGATTATATAAACGAAATATCTGTTTGACTAGAAAATTTTCCATCCAGTAAAAAACATTGGACCGCGAGGAAGTGTGAAAGATCTTTCTTGTTGGCTGAACGAGGGGTTTCCTTCATATATACGAGAAATTGTAAAATCATATTTGTAAGACGTTCATACAAATATGATCATCAAGACGTTCATACAAATATGATCATTAAGACGTTCATACAAATTATGATCATTAAGACGTTCATACAAATATGATCGATGAATAATTGCGTAAAATTTCGATTTTGGTGCAATTCGCCCAACAGAAAATGTGTGCTGCGTCAGAAGCGTTCCGAGAGAAATCGGCAAGACCTTGAAGGCCCGCGGTTGTGTGGTCACCCGCTGGCACTTCCCTGATCTCAGAGACGAGGACGTGAACTGGATGTCATCCATCCTGGCAGAGTATTATGACTACTATGATCCAGCGTACGTGTTGCACAGTACGATAAGCACATAGCATGCATGCCAACTTTACAAATGTGCATGTGATTCTGTCATTATTATCATTATTATCTTGGTTAGAGTTGGTTAGAGTTAGAGACCTAGTGTTAACTAGTGAAGAATCAATGGTAGAAGAGCTTCGCCAAGAGGCTCCGTTGGGCATAAGTCACCACCAGTCATTGTTTTTCAGTATTAAGTGCTATACAGAAAAGATACCTCGGAAGCGTGAACGTTTCAACTTTGCGAAAGGCGACTATGTTGAACTTCGCGAATCAGTGAGTGCAGCGAACATTTCGGACTGAATCATGATCATGAATGTGGCGGAGTCTTGGCCATTCATCAAGAACATAGTTATGTCTGCAGACAAGTCATCTGGATCAGACGGTTTCCACCCTAGATTGCTCAACGAATTAGCAACCGTCATGGCCGGCCCTTTAACAGTATTCTTTCGAAAAACCTTAATCGAAGGGACTTTGCCGGCCGACTGGAAAGAAGCCCAAGTGACACTCCTGTTCAAAAAAGGTGACAGGAGTAACCCAGGTAACTACCGTCCTGTAAGTCTCACAAGTGTTGTGTGTAAGGTGATGGAATCGGTTATGAGGGATAGGATTATAGATCACCTGACTGTTAACCATCTTCTATCAGACTGTCAGCATGGCTTTATTGCTGGCAGATCATGGACCACTAATCTCCTGTCTACCTTGAATAATTGGACTTGCCTGCTGGACGAAAGGGTGCCAGTGGATGCACTGTACCACGATTTTGCCAAGGCATTTGATAGTGTTCCGCATGAGCGACTGTTACGTAAAGTAAATTCTTTGGGAATAGAGGAAAATGTACTCCAATGGATCAGGAATTTCCTAGTAGGCAGAAGACAACGTGTCAGCATTAACGGAACCGTATCAGACTGGGTAACTGTGCGCAGTGGCGTACCGCAAGGAAGCGTTCTTGGACCTGTTTTGTTCGTCGCTTTTATAAACGATCTACAAGTAGTAGTGTCAAGCGTGTGCTCCATGTATGAAGATGACACAAAAGTTTATAATACAGTTAAGGATGCGTCAAATAAAATGCAACTGCAAAATGATCTTGATAGTTTAGTTGACTGAGCTGATGCGTGGCAGCTGCGTTTCAATGCTGACAAGTGTAAAGTACTTCACCTCGGCAAGAACAATGAACAGCAAGCTTACAGCATGAGAAAACACGGTTGAAGGATTAAAGGGCAAGTCTTATGAAGAAATGAAGAAAGATTGAAGATTATGAAGCTTCCCAGTCTCCGTTATCGTCGCCTGCGTGGGGATCTCATTGAAGTATACAAGTATACTCATGGTTTATACAAGGTCCCAGAAGGATTACTAGAATTTGAAACAAAAACCAACATCAGGGGCCACAGCTATATACTAAAAAAACTGCGGTGCAACTTATCCACGCGACAACATTTCTTCTCGCTTCGAGTCACTGACATGTGGAGCAGCCTCCCTGAAGATATTGTTGACGCTCCGAGTAAGAACGCGTTCAAGAACAGACTAGACGAGGCCATGCATGAGCACATGTTCAGTCTTAAAATGCCTCGTACCCTACGGAACAACTGATATCTAGAAGCGATTTTAAATCCACCGTCCGTTGAAAAGATCTGATCAAAAGGCCAGTCTAGTCAAGAAAAGTACAAGAATCGGCGACAGGCCTATCCAGGCCTATTCTTTAATGCCGAAGATACTATACTACTATACTATACTAAATAAACAAAAACATTTTAAAACATTTTTATTCTAGACATGTGCTTGAATGTTACCGCCTGTCAATCGTACGCTGCTGCGCGACGGTATCATCATAAATAGCTGTCACAAAACTTAATAATGAAAGCGAACTAGAATGCGAACTTATTATTCCAATGCATAAGTATACTCGCACCGTAAGTTTTCGAGTAATTCATTTATTGCTTCCGATTCCATTGCTTTTTATTGCTTTTATTCAAAGTTCACAAAATCATGGCTCAGTACAAATAAAATGCATAAAAACTCAATGCAAAATCAATGCAAGGCTGTTCGTAATTGTGTTGACAACTTTTTAAATGACTTTTATGTTAAAACCTGGTATTTTCAAGTGAAAAGACATTAAACATTCAAAATTTGTAGCTATAAAGATCATTTTACCTGCATTTTACATATATTTTTTTTCAGCTAAGACAAACTTTTCCCTCTGAATGAGTTGAAAATACGCGAGATTTAGCGGGAAAATAGGTGAATTTGCAACTCTGGCCCGTATAACCATGATGATTAGAATTTTTGCTAGTAATTGACAATCTCTATACCAAAATTTTTTGTCGAAGCTGAAACAGTTAAGGCAAAATTAGGAAAATACTAATTATGGGAAATTCTTGTCGTGTATCCACCTTTGTCATGTATCCACGGTAATCCACCTAACCTTTTGTTTCCTTGAAATCCTGGTTTCTCTATCTGGCATTGATGAACTTTTGCTTACATACAGTATTTGATTCTCCACCCTGCCACTTAATAAAACTGACCCTATACGCTATAAAGTTAGCATTTTACTTATATTCTACGCCTTATGTATAGTAAGTGGCTGGTCTATTTCATCTATTATTATCTTTTCTGAAGCTTGTCTATTTTTACGACTATTCACTTGCACGTAATAATAAGCAAATGAAATTACGACTGTATCTGATTTAATTTTATAGAAAATATTGTATTGTTATTGGTTAAATATCATTGCAGTTTTGAGCTTGTCCTCCCGAGGGATCGTCTCACAGACGCAGGAGCTCGTCAGCTGTTTAAGAATAGGACCAGACTTCGGAAGCTGTACCACGAACCGAACGCTGCTCACCTAAAGTCAGCTTGCAACCCCTATACGAAATGCATCGAGTTGACAACCACCAACATTCTTCATTGGGCATGAAACTTTGAGCAAAGTTAGACTTACACTGGAAGATTGAATCAAGCGCAGCTTTAATCTACATTTGTGCCCAATCGATGCAATGTCCATATTGAGCTCGATATACTGAAATATTTAGCGTCTTAGTTCTACGCCAATTAGTTTCGTATTAATAAAGAAGCTGAAAGTAGGCTTAGCGACTTGTCTATTACTTGAAATAATTGCGATTTAAGGACTATGCATTGCCTTTGCCTTATAAGCAGCAATATGGCTTTCAATCGTACTCTTAAAGAAGCGTTTCGTTGCATTTTGCCAATTTATGTTCATGTTTCACTTAAATAAGAATTTACCTATAATTAGTATTCGGTTTGGTGGTTCTCTAGGCACAAAAAACTTTCCGCAGATGCCGTTTTAGGCTTAAACGCCCTTGGTTAGATGAATGTTAACTCTATATTTAGCTTATACTTTGAAAATGATCAAGTTACCGGGCTGTATTGACCTTGAATATGCGTACCACCATTCCAAGAATTTCATCCTGGCTAAATATTAATCAATGATATTATTCGACCGTACAATTGATGATGTCTGTTGAATTGTTTGCCTGCAGCCATATCAGAGCCTGATGAGATTTAAGATCAATCATCAGGCGAGCTCATGTTCTGGGTAGAGATTTGGCTTTTTATGTTCAGATTTCGCCGTTTTGTCCTTTGCTTCCCTCGTAGTTTTACATAACCGCTTCCAGCAGCACCATGAGACCATCCTCCTGGAGTCGCATTCTCTATTGGAGAATTTTAGTCAAGTAACTGGCCTATTAAAAGGACCCAACTATTGTTTAAATTATATTATTCAATTTTATTTTACCTGTTCCTGTGCGCGATGCTCGCCACAAACAGGTCAGCGCCTCCTGTGCATTTCTCTTTTCCCATAGGAATAAATAAAAGTTTGTGCCCATAATCATGTAAAAATAATTGAATACCCGTCGCAGCCTCTTATTAAAGATTGTACACAAACTTCGAAGAGTTGAGTCATAGGCGAATATTAATATAGACGCCTAAGTTGCAAAGCGCCATTGGAACAAGTTTCATACTAGTTCTATCTAACTACAATTGAAGTCCTTGTCGTAATATCTTAAATAAATTCGCGTAATGCGCCCCCACTGAATCGTTACCATAGAACCGTTGTCAATGAGCCCATGGCTACTGCGTACCTCTGCCGCTGAACAAGCTGTGGCAAGAAAAGATGCAGATGAGAAAAGATGTAGAGATGTAAAATTGTAGATATCTTGAATGTTCATAAAGATTCCATATAATGAAGAATTAAAACCCTCGATTAGTGAGCGTACTAGAAAAAGAAATGTGCATAATTATTGAAGGAAGAAATTGTTGAAGGAAGAAGCAATGAGAGACGAGTTGACACGTGAAAGGTACGTTCTAATAGTGCATATATAGGATAGTTCCGGTTCCTGCAACAATTAATAGGTTATTGCTCGTGTCGACATTCTGTTCTGGGACACGAGTGAAAAAGGACTGTGGTTTTCAGATTCTTTCTTTCTGCGCATGGAATATTTTCTGTGAATTTACAAAGGTAACGTGAATCTTTAAATATATTTCTTAATAAAAGTTTTATCTCGCAAGAGTTTATTCTTCTTCCCAGAAGGCAGCTGTCATCCATCCGTAGATGGTTGCCTAATTACGGCTTAGCCTAGCACGTTGTTGACCGCATAACAAGTATGTGTTGCCGTGGAGAGTTGTGAAAATAGGTTATTTTTTGAGCGTTAAATCCGGTAGGAAAAGGTATCATAAATTGATTGTGGAGTGGAATTGAAAATTTGCAACTCCTCTCTACATGCCATAAATCGACCAACGAGGTGTGAAAAAATGCGTTCAGTTGAGCTACCGCATCGCAAATTGTGTAATAGTGCAACCCAAAGATCTAATCTAAAAATCAGTGTATTTCGCGCTGTCAGTCGATAACGCTATATAAGGTTGTTCATTCGGTTGCTCCTCGATAGTNATTGTTATTGGTTAAATATCATTGCAGTTTTGAGCTTGTCCTCCCGAGGGATCGTCTCACAGACGCAGGAGCTCGTCAGCTGTTTAAGAATAGGATCCGTCTTCGGAAGCTGTACCACGAACCTAACGCTGCTCACCTAAAGTCAGCTTGCTACCCCTATACGAAATGCATCGAGTTGACAACCACCAACATTCTTCATTGGGCATAAAACTTTGAGCAAAGTTAGATTTACACCGGAAGATTAAATCAAGCGCTGCTTTATTTACATTTGTGCCCAATCGATGCTATGTCCATGTTGAGCTATATATACGGAAATATTTAGCGCCTTAGTTCGACGGCAATTTAATTCGTATTAATTAAGAAGCGGAAAGTAGCCCTAGCGACTTCTCTATTACTTGAAATAATTACCATTTACTGATTATGCATTGCCTTATAAGCAGCAATATGGCTTTCAATCGTACTCTTAAAGAAGTGTTCCGTTGCATTTTGCCAATTTATCTTGATGTTTCACTTAAATAAAATACCTATAATTAGTATTCCGTTTGGTGGTTCTCTAGGCCCAAAAAACTTTCCACAGATGCAGTTTTAGGCTTAACCGCACTTGGTTAGATGCAGATTGGAATTCTGGAAGAGCAAGTGAACCAATATTGGATCTAGAATTCCAAAATTAGATTTTAATTCTATATTTAGCTTATACTTTGAATAAAATACTTAAAAAAACTTTTTAGAAAACCACGTTTTTCTTGTGGACTAATAAGTAGAAAATAAATTATGGCTCGCCCCAAAAAACGTGTGTCGGGCAGATTTATGATTAAAGCGAAAAGCACACGAATTTTGGAAATTTGATGGTGAACGTTGAGCCCGAGCCACGTTTTTGGGGCGAGCCATAATTTATTTTCTACTTTTTAGTCCACAAGAAAAACGTGGTTTTTTAAAAAGTTTGTTTTTAAGTATTTTATTCAAAGTATAAGTCATAGGTGAATATTAAAGGTGAATATATTTTTTTAAGTATTTTATTCAAAGTATAAGTCATAGGTGAATACTAATATAGACGCCTAAATTGCAAAGTGCCATTGGAATAAGTTTCATACTAGTTTTATATAACTACAATCGAAGTCCTTGTCGTAATATCCTAAATAAATTCATGTAATGCGCCCCCACTGAATCGTTACCATGGAGCCGTTGCCAATGAGCCCAATGCCACTGTACCTTCGCAGCTGAATTCGTTGCCACTGAGCCCATGGCTACTGTACCTCTGCCGCTGAACAAGCTGTGTCAAGAAAAGATGCAGATGAGAAAAGATGTAGCGATGTAAAATGTAGATATCTTGAATGTTGATAAAGATTCCATATAATGAAGCATTAAAACCCTCGATTAGTGAGCGTACTAGAAAAAGAAATGTGCATAATTATTGAAGGAAGAAATTGTTGAAGGAAGAAGCAAACCAACGAGGTGTGAAAAAATGCGTTCAGTTGAGCTACCACATCGCAAATTGTGAAATAGTTCAACCCAAAGATCTAATTTAAAAATCAGTGTATTTCGCGCTGTCAGTCGATAACGCTATATAAGGTTGTTCATTCGGTTGCTCCTCGATAATGCTATGGCGTTCTTCAGTATACAGAGAAATTATGCTGGTTTCAAACTGATAAACTGCGGTGGGGAATTTTCACCGTGGTCAGGCTTCATCCGCTTGAATCTTGAAACTTCAATTCTCCTAATTTGCGAAAAATCTATTGTAAAGAGCAGCTGTGCAGTAATTTTCGGGTTTACATGTAATGACATGCGGGATGTGTCACTGCAAATTTTACGACTTCATAACAGAAACAAATTAAATAATTCACTGCCGCAAGTAAGGTTATGAAAATACATAGTATGCTTATTAATGAAGGCTTCTACGCCGTTAAAACTGTTCGCGCTGAAAGGATATTTATTAACTTACGAACCTCATGTTAATTAAAATATAAATGTAAATGAGAATTTCCAGTTGCGGTTGATTATGTCTCCTAGTCTGACCCTAACTTCTGATGGAGATATTATATCCATTGAATGATGTTGGTGATTGACAACTCAATGCAATCCGCAGCAGCATGAACATCCCTACAAGCTGACGTGTGGTGCGCGGCGTTAGGCTCGTGGTACAACACCCGAATATTTGGTGTCTTCTGAAACATCTGCGGAGCGCCTACGGCAGAGAGATGATGCCTTGGGAGGACCAGCTCCACACTGGAATGGTATATAACAAATAACAGTACGATATTTATTTCTATTTACAAGGAAAATTCAGTAATGATTTTATTTTGCACAATATCATGTACGAATGAATAGTCCAAAATCGAGTTTAAATAATATTGGATATTATGGACCAGTCGCTTACTATACATTTTACTTTAAGGCGCCAAAGAAATGGTAACATATTCGCATACATTATCAGTTTTGTGACTAGTGCTATTTCATTGCGAGGTAAATAAAAAGTAACCGGTTGTGAATCAGATACTTTACTTAAGATTAGGTTCGTAAACGTCAGATTGTGAATTTAATATTTCAATGATACAAAAGAATGCGGTTGGTATGTGACAAAAATATGATTTCCCATCATGAGTATTTGCTGCATTTTTCCATGCTTCCCCAAAAACGTCGTAATTAAAGAGACTGTCAAATACCAGCAAGCATTCTATAAATATGGGTGATATACCAGGCAGCTCTGCAGCAGGCGAATTGAACTTTATATTGAGTTTTTATAAATTCAATTCAATCGAGTCTTGATGAAATCAATTTTGCTTTCAATCGAGCACCTTAGGAGCATCAAATGCATGTATTTCAGCGCAAGTTAGTATAGGCATTGCAATAATAAAATATTACAACACAATTCAGTTAGCTTGCATTTTTAGGTGTTCGACACTGTCTCGCTGCAGAATACGGTTGACAATAAGAAACAAATCATGTCCGGTTCAATTTTGTTTGGTTACAAATTGTGAGGGAATAATAATAATGACCTTATCACTTGCCAGCGGTAGGGACAGAATGCAACTCATGTAAATATTAAAATCGAACTGCACGACACACAATGCATGATAAAGAAAAAACAGAGTTTATTCAAAATTAAAGTTCAAGAATTGGTGTACAACTTATGGCATGAAGAAAAGAAGCCAAATTATTGAAAAGGATTAAATTGCGTAAAATGGTTTCAATGGAGGAGTTTATAATTTATTTGCTCCTGATTATATGCAGTTATAATACTAAAAAAGAACTAAGCAAACTATCATTTTACTCAGTTACCTTATTGTCATGACGAGTCTTTCTTCTGGAGAGATTGAGGGTCTGAAATTAGTACTTTGTTTGTACACCTCGTCCGTCACCAAGCTAAGGAGCTCGTCGAATGTAGCAACAGTCGTTCTTGTGTATTTGTTAATCTTTCTGCGCTATTGCGCAGATCAGTGAACATATGATGGTATTCTCCATACTCTGATCTGGCACTGTTAATAGCACGAATGCCGATTTTATCTTATTATAGAAGTAAGTACTTTGCATACGAGCACTAAAGCAGAAAAGTTCCTCAATCCGGGTCATTCGCTGCCGTTTCGCACAAGACAGACTCTTCTGCACGCAGCACGGTCCAGCGTCTGGTGTGGTCACTAGACGCGCCGCTCTGCTTGAAAGTGTCCCGAGCTCATTATATTAACTACTTGAGGATCGGGTTCGTTGACTAAGAAAGTGAGGGATAAGTAAGACACATCTTTACAGATAACATATCTTTTATACGGGGTGGTAATACATTACAATACAGAGGTAAAAGCTACGGCGTCGACTGTAAGGTCGGAGACTCGACCGACACGCTACATCGAGGAGCGCTTATCAGCTACCGCGGGCGGCTTACTTAAGGTTGCTAGTCCTTATATAGGTTTCGCTTCCGCCCACTACTAAGGTATTGATTACGTGCTATCACGTGCTTTCTAGATGTTGACTCATGTCGTCAATCTCTATCAGGTCAAGTGAATATTACGTCCCAATTACATACAATTAAATGATTACAATGAGACGTCAGATTGACACCGTGCAAAAGCGTCGACCTGCGTCAGCGCGAACGCTTTTAGTTTGGCCGTAGCCTTTTAGTCAGTGAACTGTTTTGGGGTGTTAAATTACATAATTGAATGAATTCATACAGGAAAAATAAACAGCATTTCTTCCTTATTTACTCCTTTCGATACAGAAACAAATTCGTAGGATGGCAGAAAGGATCATTCGAAACAAGACGATTCGAATTGTACGAGTATGTATGAATCTCAAAAAATCTAGGCAATTTATTAATATGGCATGAATGATGCTTGAAGACCGCCATATTGTCTTCTACTTAAAAGTATATACCAATGAATATACAGTAACTCACTTCAGTCAAGTAGCGAAGGAGATGATGCTCGTGTTGATGCAGGAGTACAAGTGATGTATGGGAGGCAGCAGTTCGGTTATATAGCCGTACGTCGTAGCATGGGTTCGAAAAACCTAAAATTTAGTTTTAAAATGGAGGAAGTATAGAGTAATGTGCGTGCTAAAGAAACTTTTTCATGTAATGAGTTAATAAAAACTGAACCATTGAAAATGTCGGTTTAGTTACATTTTCTCTTTACCGAACAGCAATATTCTAAAATGTCGCTATGAAATAACCCCAGCAAAAGAACTCGCGTGAAGCCAAGTATACCAAGTATTTTTGTAATTTTTTGTCCCACTTGTGCCTGTGCCGTGAGAATGCTTTGACGCTGAACGCACAATTAATGCGCTCTCACCCGTTGATTGACTGTCAACAGTGGCGCCACACATTTCCGATCCAATAACAACTAAAGAAAAAAACTAATTCCTAATTCCACTGCATTATTTTTAGAGAGTTTGAATTTAGGGGTCTTGACCAGGTCGGTCACAAGTGCGTGCGACAGGCTCTGTAGATGAACGTACGCTCTGTGAATACATTATTTCGCGACGTTACTTGCATATAATTCTGGAATATGTCAGTTTTTCTGGTAAGCGTAGGGTTTAAACTTCACTTGAGATAATAAACGATAGGAGTGTTGTGTAGAAGGATACATTTTTGCAATTTCTTAATGCACGAGGCCGCTGTCAGGATTTGTATCAAACCATTTATGAGAAGTACGAGTTGGCAACGAATAATTTGGTACGACAGATACAAAGTAATTCTCAACAAATATTTACTTTAACTCTTTTATTATTATTATATCCTTTTATTCTCAATAAGTGTTTATATTTATATTATTATACCCTTTTATTCTCAACAAATATTTATATTAGTCCCACTTGTGCCTGTGCCGTGAGAATGCTTTGACGCTGAACGCGCAATTAATGCGCTCTCACCCGTTGATTGATCATGACTGTCAACAGAGGCGCCACGAATTTCTGATCCAATTACAACTAAAGAAAAAACTAATTCCTAATTCCACTGCATTATTTTTAGAGAGTTTGAATTTAAAGGTCTTGACCAGGTCGGTCACAAGTGCGTGCGACAGGCTCTGTAGATGAACGTACGCTCTATAAATGCATTATTTCGCGACGTTGCTTGCATATAATTCTGGAATATGTCGGTTTTTCTGGTAAGCGTAGGGTTTAAACTTGGCTTGAGATTATAAACGATAGGAGTGTTGTGTAGAAGGATACATTTTTGCAATTTCTTAATGCACGAGGCCGCTGTCAGGATTTGTATCAAACCATTTATGAGAAGTACGAGTTGGCAACGAATAATTTGGTACGACAGATACAAAGTAATTCTCAACAAATATTTACTTTAACTCTTTTATTATTATTATATCCTTTTATTCTCAATAAGTGTTTATATTTATATTATTATACCCTTTTATTCTCAACAAATATTTGCCTCAACGCTCCTACAAAATCGTCTTATTTTTGTTCAGTGCCGCGATTTCAACATCATCGGAAGGAGTCAAGAAAACTTAATTTGTCTTCCTGTGTTAAATGGACGATCGTGACACTCACAAAATGATGCCTGAAGCTGTGTTTTACATTCAGAATATGTACTACAGCCATCTTGAGGAATATATTTAAAGCAATTACTCTTCTTATTACGGAGTTGACTAAAAAAACATAAACTCAATAAGTGTTAAAGTCACAATTCGAGTGCTCGCCGAGGTTTGGCTGTGCACGAGTTTCCTCGTTATTATGACCTAACCCGGTAAATCGAACAATTTCTTTGGCAGTCACTACAATTTATTCTAGACTACAGCGTTTGGTATTTTTTTGTATCCGAGACGAGACGAGACGAGAAGACAGGCTCTGTCCCGGTTCGCAATAAAAACCGGGACAATTTTCAGCCCTCTGTAGGAATTCCGAGACGATACCGAGACGAGATATCCCGGTTAAAATAGGGAGCTTTAAATTTCCCGGAATTTATAGCCATTTTAACGAGACATGACGAGAAATAACGAGACGAATCAATTATTGATGTAGTGTAAACTTTGGCTTACCATCATACATTTATTGATGATGGCTTACCATCATTTGGCTTAACATCATACATATTACCAACTTGAGACGTGTCCTTTTACTATTCCGATTGGAGCTCGGCAATTGAAATAATTTTTGCTACGAATACATGTTGTGGTTTAATATGGTACTTATTTTTGATAGGCAAATAAAAATGGAAAAGCACGTTATTTATTTTCCAATAATTGTGTTATATGATGGTCTGGAGGAGGCCATCCTAGCTGTAGCTGGTGACATCGGCTGTCTGGTCAGACTTTAATTTGCCTCCATCTCAATCACAGAATCAGATTCATCGATCTTGCCTTGATCAATCTCCTTCAACAAAAAGTCTGGAAAGAAATATCAACAACATTTTAAAATACAACAAAATTTAAGGGGAGCGTCTGCCCCAAAATAAAAATTTTTGACTTTTTTGGTTTTTATACTCATCTTAAAGCTTACATTCTGATGCATCTAACGGTACCGAACCATCTCTGTACGTTAATTTATGCGTTCACGACTGATCGCGAAAGAGTTAGAGGAAATGAAGTTCTTTAACATTCAAAATAGGCCAAAATTACCGGTAGAACACTTAAATAGCTAGTCTGAACACGCTGTGCTTGAGTTATCCGCCTGTAGTCGTACGGGATGGTTCTCGTGCCGTCGTTCGCACCATCCTTGACAGAAATTGAGTTCCAGTATTGTCTAGTCTTGCAACCTTGCGCCCTTGAATGTCTATTTAGAGGCGCCTGCGACTTTGTGGGGCTCCACTGAAAAGTTAACTTATTGTCACTGCAAACCTATCTCCTCCTAGAGTTTTGAAGCTACATCAATGAGAGATATACCGTTCGAATCGCAAATAGAAAATCTACAAATGATGCAGACGTTTTTTTCTAATTTCGTTATAGTTTGGATTTTATTCTGCAAAAAGTGTGGGGTGGCGGGGGTGAAATGAAAAAATTTCCGAAAATTCATGAAAAATGCTCCCATACCCACAAAAATGAGAATTTCAAAAAACCTTCTGCATCAGTTTTAGATATGGTCTTTACGCATCGAATGATATGTGGTAAATAGTAACTCAATTTAAATGGTAATTAACTGTCTATGGCCCTATTTGCAATAAAGGTCTAACTTGGCATTCTTCAACCCATGTTTTCGAAATGATTCGTATCGCAATCGAAAAACTTGTTTTGTCGTAAATAATTCAGACAAATCTCGTCTTGTCTCGTTTCAAATCTGTCTATCTCGTCCCGGTTCATAATTTACCGGGACACAAGTTTTAAAGTCCGGGACAGAAGTCTTGTCTCGGTTCATACGTTCATTCCGGGACAAATTTTACCCTCTGTCCCGTTATTTTTTCCGGAATTTTCTCGTCTCGTTTCGTCTGTCCCGGTTCATTTCGAGAAAATTATTTCGGGACGCAGGAGTCTAATTTATTCCATACTTTGGAACTTGTGTATCGGAAGTCCGTTTAGTGTTTGCCATACAATTTACCAGGCAAACGATTAATCATATTTCAAAATTGAAATATGATTAAGATCCGTCACACATACGAGACTGATTTGAAACATCCGTGTAGAGCGCCTCCAGACTGCATTAATATGCACTGCCAGCTATTCTTCAGATAATTTAACAATCTGGTCCAGGATGTAGAAATAAAAATAGGCGTAGGGGAAGCTCGGAAATATTCCAGCACGACACACGCGTGAACATTCTTCAAAAGATTCCTGATGCGTATACTAATGTGCCTGGAGATTTGATGATTCACGAGTGTATAATTTAAAATAAATTAAATCTGCATGACGAACGGTCAAAGGGAGAAGCTAATTAGAATTGAATATGTACAAGAACTGGTTCTAAAGTAAAAGAGCATAACATGTGCAGTAGTGGTCAACATGTACTGCCTTGCAACATGTGCAGTAGTGGTTAACATGTGCTACCATCAGCTAAACAGGCAAAGGAAACAATCAAGGCTAGTCTGGCCAACTTTCTACGTGGGACTGTCGGTGCCGCGAGCGTTTGTTGACTGAACGACAAAAAGTATCTTGCAGAACTTCAATCGTTCGACGCAGAAAAATAACGGGTATGAAAGCTCTCATGAGACGCATTGACAATGACAGCAGGAGACATTGACACTTCCACTCGTTCTTCGTATTCAATCGTCCAGGTTGTTGTACACTTGGTTACTTGATTTTGGAGACTCGCACAGTGAAACACGGTTTAAATGAGATTCATTTCACATAACCCCCAACGAAATTTGTAGAAAAAAAATATTCATGACTAAGTAACGAAGTAATTTGTAACCGGCTTATTGAAAGTGTATAACCTCAAATCCTTTCTTCATGCCCTTTTCATGCATTAGAAAGGTTCTCGATTAGTTGCCATGCGTACAAAAAAACTACCCCATTTTAGCAAATTAAAACCCACGAATTCTTCAGATGTTTGCGCAGATCAATTCCACCAATAAAATATGATGCAAGTTGGTTTTTTAAGCAAACCTAGGGGATATCAGTTGTCTGTTTTTTAATTGAAAAATAATTCTTCTGTTCCATCTCCGAAAGATTCCATCACCGAATTCTTGTCAGTTCGAATTTATTTATTTGACCCGATTTCCTACATATAGGAGTAGGCTGGGAAAAATGTATGAGTTTTTTATCCGTTTGTTGAAAATTTGTCCAACTTAGTTTATGGCTAATATAAGCCCGTGACTCGATATATTATAGCTATTCGCTATTAGCCTATTAGTTAAACTTTGCAAATATTGTGTACTGAGAGCGCGCGGTAGGCAGTACCTGCATGGTGCGTATACGGAACGAACGGTGAGTGTGTATAATGAATTACGTTTCATATTCATATTCCGTGACATCTCAATTATATTCATCGCTCGCCTTGAAACAGGATCACATCCGTAACGCGTGACGGGCTTTATGAATCATGCACAATTGGGCTATATAACAGAACCGCTGCCTCCCATACATCACTTGTACTCCTGCATCAACACGAGCATCATCTCCTCCGCTGCTTGACTGAAGTGAGTTACTATTTATACACATTTAATATTTTTAATATTCATTGGTATTTACTTCTAAAAAGAAGACAAAATCACGCCTTATCAATAAATTGCCTAGATTCTGTGAGAGTTATACTTACATTTCTAATTTGTTCGAATGATATCCATTTTAATTTAATGCGCTACTTTACTAAAGCGAGTTACGTGTAATGTTCATTGGTATTTACTTTAAAATAGAAGACAAAATAGCGGTCTATAAGCATTATTCACGCCGTATTAATAACATGCCTAGATTTTTGAGATTCATACCTATTCGTACAATTCGAATTCATTCCAATCGTCTTGATTCGTAAGATCTTTTTTTCATCCGACGAATTTGTTTGTGTATCGAATGATGCATATTAGAAAGTGGTGTGAATTAGAATTTTTTCCTGTATTAATTCCTTCAATTATGTAGTTTAACACCCTAAACCAGTTCACTGACTGTTATGATACACGCGGCGAGCAGCTGTTAACAAACTTGACATGCGCGGGCACATGACTGCAGACGTTCTCTATAAGTGACCTAGGCAAAACATTTAACCTGGTTCCTAATATCACCGTTAAATTAATTTATTTAATATTAGTGTATTTAATATGCATGTACGTATTTAAATCCCATCTTATTATAACTTTGTAATTAATAGAAAAAGTCACAAAAATTAGTTTCATCTTACAGATGCACAAAATCCTGTTCTTCGCCGCTGTGGCGCTGTGCTTCGCCCTGGGGCTCGCCTACCCGGCCGATCTCTCGACGCTAGAAAAAGAAATTCGGGAGACCGTCGCGCCTGTCAACGTGGATACAGAGACCGTGTCGCCGGGGGAGGGCCGTGATGCCGCGGTGCCGCGATCTGAGAGATCTGACGGTTTCCAGGATCCGACCGCTGCACCTCTTGCATCTGATGACACGACATTAGCTGCTGCCACCCGAGGTTCTGATGTAACGCCAGTCGATCAACGCGACTCTGATGCAACAACTGAAGCTTTTGATTCCCGTGTCCCTAGATCCTTGGAAATCCTTGGCTCAATGATACCAATTGCCCGCCAAGTTATTGACTGGAAGAAACAAATGATAGACCAGCTGGGAGGCAATGAAGGCCCTCAAATACAGTAATATTTAATAAACAATTAAAAATTATCTTTCGGCTTGACTCTGATGGAACGAAAAAAGCTTGACATTTAAAATCGGTTCAGGACGATGATCCTTCCGAAGTTCAGTATGTTCAACAAGTATTGGTCTCTTCATTCCACGACATCCCATGTTGGTGAGCGTACCGGCATAAATTTATCATTATATTTCCTTGTGATGGGTAGGTAGCCTCTTGAAAATATTCATAATCCTCGCAGCGGTTGTACCGACTGCGCCTGTATGTTTATAATTAAATACGTTTGATAAATTTTTCTGTCGTTAATTTCATTCTAGTTGAGTCAAAAATATTTTCTTATAACTATAAACTTGTCCAGTAAATTTATTCACATAGTTCAGTTAGGTTGGGAATTTAGTTCTAGAAAATGCCGAGACCTGTCATTATTGGCAAGCCAAATTAGTAAATTAGCTAAAGATTCCGTGTTGAAGTCTCAGAGCAATGTTACAATCCAACTTCAGGGTGTTAATTAAAAAATTGATTCTGAAAATGTTGATATCAAAGCGTAATCTAACGCTCCTGAATAGAAATCAAACTTTTAAGAAAACAACATTATTATAGTTGAATTTGCGAAAATGGACAACGCCCGTCACCGAACACGTGCTTGTACGAAAGCATAGCATCAACTCCGCCGGTCATTAGTACTCACTTGGCAGAACGAATTCGAGAGGCTCTGAAATCTAAAATATCCACGCAGAGGCCGAAACTTTGCCTCCGAAACCAATTCATGACCCGGCTCGAGTCTCCGAAATCGAATATATTGTACAACATTTTGGCAGATTGTATATGAAGAACGAGTGACGTAAACGTGACATGGTATCATCGAATCTTTAAACCGTTAGCCACACCGACAGTCCTAATTGAAATGCTTACCAGGCTCGCAATTGAATTGAGGACTAATTTTCCTGTCGGGCTGGTGGTTGTACATTTTAAACTTTACCGCGAAAAGTAGACTCTGTTGTATATGGTACGCTACCTAACGTCTCAGTGTCAAATTTAAGGAGCAGCCGGGCATGAGATGCGGTTTTAACAAAAACTAACAAATACAGTGGAACACGGGTTAATTAAAGCTTATTTGTCACTAACCCCCGTTGGAATTTTTAGAAAATGTTTCACTACAACATATTCGAAAGGTTCGTATGAGTAAAGGTGATATGACCAACAACATAAATATTCATGACTAACGAAGTAATTTATTTTTATTTCAATTTAACAACCGTTTTTGACGTCACTTTCTATGATCAGGTGTTTTTCATGTATTACAATGGTTCTCAATTCGTTGCCCACTGAAAAACTACTAAATTTTTGCATTTTAAAAGCTAGTGATCCCACTTATTGCCAGAACGCATCGCTGTAGGTAGAGTTGACAAAATCTCTGCAAAATGAATCTCATGGCAGCCAAATTCTTGTGTGAAGCTACAGGTGCTTAGCTCGCAGGGAAACAATAATGGCTCTTCTAAACTCTTCCATCCAGCAATTTTTAAAATAATAAGGAAGCTTAGTATGATCAACATGTTTGGGTTTATACAAGTTGAGCAGGCTACATACAAAAAAAAATCAGTCTTGAAAATAAACATTTTTATCTCTCCTCCTGATGGAGGACAATAAATGACAATAATTGTCATTTTTAGATAAAGAATTGACAATAATTCCCTTCTATGTAGCGATTTTAGAGAATTTCTTTGAATGTATTAAAATAAGTATATTTAAATAATTCGTCCGTAGGTTGCGTTATGCTAGTTGTACCATCCGACTAAAATTGTTATCATATATAATAACCTAATCCAGTTTATCAAGTCGAATAGTATTTTGAGCTTGTGAGTTGAAGTTCAAATGATACCGAGCGCTGCCTTTTTCTGTCAGCTGAACTGTTAAGTCAGTTTAGAGTCTGCCATCTCAGAGAATTCAGCTGCTGGGTTTTTAGGTGGAGAATAACCTTTATGAAATGATTTTGAAGCCAATTCCAACCTAAATGTGTGAAATTTCCAGGCATAAGCCGAAAGTGTGCTTCTGAGGAGTTCATACCGTGGACGAGTATCCTGCCTAAGGATAGTAGTAGTAGATTTAGTTTAGGAACACTCGACGCATTAATTTCATTTCTAGTGTAGAACAGCAAGGGGCTCAAGACAGGCTCTTTGTCATCGGTCTAGGAGGCTTAACTATTTCTGGGGCTAAGGAAACGAAGATTAATGGAAAAACAGAAGTAATTATTCAGAGAAAATAAATGAGCAGAGATAATTCGCATAATTAAAAAAAGACACGTATTTACATAAAGTGACCTAGCAACGCGGACAAAACTGTATCCAGAACAAATTAATTTCATGCCGTAGCAATATTTAAACGGCAGGTCAAGACACGCGTGAGAGATCCTGACAACTGTTGAGGGCTGGTGCCAAACTTGAAGCTTGCCGGCCAATAGTCAGTACCTTTGATAAATTCTCATGGGTACCGTTGACGATTAGAAGGAAATATCCTCCCACCTGGGAAGCTAGAAACGCATTAACGACGCACCAATTCACGAAGTATCATAATTTAGTGCATAGTGATTTCCTCATTAATTGATGCTTGCGGTTACAACACTTATAAGCGTACTGAAGTGTACCGTCACAGAAAATGTACATACATGTAGGGTAACATGGGGCAGCGCGCCCCCTAGCTCCTTTTTTTAAACTAAATTTTTGATAAAGTTTTGATTGATACGAGTTGGTTCTTTGTTTAAAGGTACAACTAATGAGAAATGTATGATGTGAATTAGACGCCTATTGAGTTATTCAATTTTTAATTAAACACTATTTTGTAAAAAGTGTCAAAATGGGCCCATTGCCCAGCCCTGGAGCAATGGGCTGACCGACCGAAGCTAGGCACCTCGTCTTCCTCCTCCTCGTGTGCCGATTCTGGAGATAGCAACCCAACTCTTCATGTTCTACTCCATCCTCGCCTCGCATGTAGGGACTATCTTCGAGCGTCTTGTGCGGGTGCTGCTATATGCGGCGCTACGGGATCATCTTGCAGCACCCTGTTCAATACCACGTTCAAAATTCTTCAAGGCGCAATCCTCGAAAGGTTTAACTTGCACTAGTTGGATGGACTCCCGTCGGGAAGGCTTATTACCTAGCACCACCCTCTTATTAAAAAGTCGACTCCTTCATTCTTGTAGAGTTGGGCGCCTCGCGGCAACGTGGTTTTGCCTCGTGGCAAAGTACCAAACCGTAAGTGCGTGTCACTACGAATTAGTTACTTAATTATTTTTGTGTTTCTATCTTTACAATTCTAATTGCATATTTAACCGCTTTACCATCAAATAATAGTATCCAGCGTTGCCAACTGGTATATTTCTAAACCAGATTTCCCAAATCTGGTATTTTCAGACGGTGTCTGGCATGAAAATTTTAGTTCTGGTATATTTGCCTGAATCTGGTATTTTTCTGGTAGTTTCTGACCTATTGCAAATTTACTGCATTAAATTACACCTCTGAAGTTTGAACTTCCCCAGCGTACGAATGTTTTATATCGATTACCTTCAGAGAGGCGTTACTAGAGGTTTCCCGCCATTTTTTTTTTTTTTGGAACCGCGAGATAACCGCTCCTGATTGTTAACATTCAACAAAAGTGCTTAGTGCGATATAAGCACGAGAGTGATGATTCTTGATTGATTACCCTATCAGCATCACCTCTTGTTCTCTTCCACTTTTTCTAAGTGGCAAAATATATACGAGTTAGTTTAGGCTACGATATGCATTTATACGATAAAGTATCAAGTTGAACGTAATTAAAGATGTGCACGTAAATAATAACTTGAAGAAAGCGTTTGAAAAGCTATGATATTCGTAGAACGTTACGAAAAAAATACATGGAGCGTATCAGGATGAATGCATATGTTCGCGAGGCTCTGTCTGACTCGTTTAAGGGATGAATTTCTGCCCACTGTTCCCTGCCTCAAGTTCTGCAATGAAGTCCTTGACGTAGATGCAGGTATTGCTGGTTCGTCTACCTGCCACTGCAGGGCAGGGATCATCAGGCACGTGGCAACTGTCGCATTGCCTGGGTGCACAGGAACGGTGTGTGACGATTCATTTCAGCATAATTGTCTCCACTTCTATGAAGAATGCTTGTATATGCGTAGATTCCTCCAAAGAAGGGACAACTTTTTGAATTCGTTGGTGCTGCGCTGACGGCAAAATTGAAACAGGATACGTTGAGCAGGTTATCACCCTGATTCCGTGAATCTCATCAGCCAGGCAGAGCTCGTAGAAGCAGACATACGACCCGATAAACTCGATAAAGGTATCGTGCAGTGACCAGAGGGCAGAATTTGTTTGAGATTGTCCTCGGCATCCCAAGTGGAAGAACCCGCCATTGAATAGTTCCCTAGAAAAAATAACTTAATAAATAATATATATTAAAGTTACGAAAGATAATAAAAACAACCAAACCAAAGTTTATAATTGCCGAATAATTGGTGTTCAATGGGAATAAAATTTTAATTAAAAAATAATGTCGGATCATATAAAAATGTCCAGAAGGGAAGACACTATAATCACCGAAAGAGGCAAACGATCGTACGAAATGACATTACTGCCTTTCGTCAAAAATTTACGTGCCGATTCTTTAGGTCGCTTAATCGATATCAACTGGGCGTAGGTTACAATGTTGTCTTCTTCGTATGTTATTTTCTCAATTGCCCGGTAGGTGACGTCATCACTTTGCACGTAGGCAATGGGTTCGGGTATCTTCTTCAGGTTTAGAAGATCGTGTACATGAGGCGGCATCTTCCAGGCTTGTAGGAGACAGTTGATGTAAAAAGTGAATTATTATATAAATTTAAATGAAAGAATTTTAACTTTTTCAATGATCAAGTGCAAAATCATGATATCAAAATAAACTTTGGGCAAGACTACTTAGAATCTTAGATGAAGCTGCAATGCTATTAATGGCCAAGACTATTTGTTGAGCAACTCCCAAAATTTTAAATAATGCCTTACGCTCACTGTTTACAGACTCGTAGCGATGCTGATTATAACCTATACGCAAGAGCTCGAAATCAAGCTAAAGAAAGCTGTCGCACCGCAGTAAAAACCCTGGAAAAAAAGTATTGCTAAAAATTCAAAGAACCCGAAAGCATTTTTTTACGCTAGCTCGAAGTGCAAATTGAAGGACGGTATTTCTGATTTGAAAGTAGATCAATGAAAGATATCCTCTGATGAAGGCAAGGCTAACGTACTTGATCATTTTTTCAGTAGCGTATTCACTGAAGAGGACTAGAACAGTGTTCCAGCTATTGAGGAGCGCCCAGTCGGCTCTAAATTAACAAGTTTTGAAATACAAGGAGAGGTTCTCAAGCGCCTTATCGTTGTAAATCCAAAAAAGTCATGTGGACCGGACGGCTTCCAACCCAGATTACTCAGAGTAAAGAGTTAGCAACTGTCCTAGCCGGCCCTTTGAAGTAATTTTTTCGAAAAACTTTGAACGAAGGGATCTTGCCGGCTGACTGGAAAGAAGCTCAAGTGACATCATTGATCAAAAAAGGTGTCAAAAGCTGCCCAGGCAACTATTGCCTTGTCAGNCGTACCAATAGCTGTGCTGACATCAGCTCAGCTTGCTACACTGAGACGAACTATATTCCCGCAGTGACTACCATTCACAGTTCAGGAGTTCGTCGTCTAACGTCAAGTGGTCGGGAACTAAGCATACTAATAAAGCGCCCCATATACTAGCGCTTCTGCCTCTCGAGTCCGGCTAGCTGATTCTGATTTCTGACTAGCGAATCGGGTTTGGTGGTATTTCACCACGGCACACACCTACGTACTTTGCTTGCAACGCTCAGTGGTTATGATGAGTACGTCGAGGCAAGTTGCAGTTGCTGCCATCGTGGCCATACCGTCGTGTTGAATGAGCTCGGGACAGTGAAAAAGCAACAGAGGAAAAGATCATGTGGTCAAAAGAATGGCTAGTCAATTAACGAAGATGTAGTAAATATGAATTTGCTAAATTTCATACGCAACGATAATCAAAACTATTTTTTTTATTTTATTTTTCTTATTTTTTATTTTATTTGATTTTTTATTTTCTTAACAAAGTTAAGGTCTGCATTGGGAACTTTTTCTCTCATAATTCGACTGAGATATTCCCTTGCTTTATCTATTTGTAATTTGTTCGAACATTCTACGCTACGGACCTCACACAAGCACGGCAAATTGCGGTACTCTTCAATAAACTTGGTTACGAAATCGGCTCATATAGCTTGAAGTCCGCCATGTCTGCACACGCCCTACCAGCTTGGCGTCATCATTGCAACTTGCAACTGAACTCGAGCCGAGCCCCACAGCAAGCATTGGAAGCCGTGGCTCGGCTCGCCTTTATTTTGCCCACCTAGGTTCGTTCGGCGCCATATTTGGGGGATTTCTAGGTTAGCCGATTTAGACTCATGAGTCGGACTCTATGGTGTATGGGGCCCTTAAGATGGTGCATGGGGCCCTTTAAGGCATGGTCGTGGTTGATGGAATGGCACTCGACGGCAATGGATTGGCGATTTCGAAAAGCAAGACAACTAACTGACCGACGACGTTATCACTTGAGCTTATGTAATCTCGAAGGCGTGTAGCAACTTCGTCGACTGATCCGAATTCTTAACTAATTCGAAATTCCCGTATACCTGAACTAGATAGCTGTTCTCGTTCTAGATAATCAAATCGCCTGGCAATTGGACATCATTAAAGGACACCTTAAAATTCATGATTTTGATAGAATTTTTACTATATTTTCTGTAAATAATGAACTAGCAGAGCAGCCCTGAGTTTTGCAAGCGTAATAATTCCACAAATAAAAATTAAGCGCGGCATGTTTCCAGTCATTTTCAAGTTGCCAATCATTGTAAATTTAATCCCTCCTGCATCTCATTTCTGAAGAGATGAGACACAAGAGTGAACTCATTTTCTTCAGAAATTCCTGATATCTTCCTGTGCATTTTACTGATAAGGAAACTTATTGGTTCTTTTAGTTCAAATAATAATAGGTACCAGGACACTAACCATTTTCCTAGTATCCTTACCAGGAACTCAGCGCGCACGAAATGTTTACTAGGACTGCTTCCTTGCTTGAGCCACTCGCCAACCAAGGCATCTTCTGCATGTGCTACCTTCATCCTACAGGATTTCCTACCTATTTCATTGGCTCGCGCGCCTTGCATTATTTAAAATAAGGCGGGTGAATACGGCATTTCTGATTTAAATGTACCTTTTTGGGAGAAATTACATTGCTGATAATAGTTTATTTCCCGAACAACAAATTTTCAAAGTTGCTGAATCGTTTTCCTTCATAACCGTTGTTTCCACCTCATTTTGAAACAGTTTTGGAATTTCTGAAGCTGAGCTATCATTAGCTCATCATCTGCCATACAATAAAGCTCCAATAGGTCTCAGATAGCGTGGTCCAAGCCTTATCCTAATGTTACTATCTTTCTATGACGGATATCCCCATTTTCTGTCACTGAATTATTTACTGCACTTTCTACGTAGTCCAAATTGGTTTCATCGATAATATCCTTGTTTTCCATTGGTTCACTTCTGCATTCAGCAAGTAGCTTTGGCTCAATTGTAATTTTGGCTAAGTTCCTGGAGTAAGAACGAATTTTCCTGCTTTTTTTGGCTTCCTTTTCTTTGTAGTACCGTTTCTTGTAGTACTCGAGTCCCAGAGAAAGGATTACTGGGTCCGTTTCTGCTACTTCACCAACTTCATCGTTACGACTAGAAATTGTAACCTTCCTAGAAAATTCAGAGGAGAGACTCAACAGTCCAAATAGGATACTGATTTGCAAGATTTAACTTATTCACTTGTTCATTTATGCCTTGAAAAATATTTCCTGATATAAAAGCCCTTGCATGCCATACAAAGGAAAGGATGACTCACGCTGGAAGATGATTGTTCGCCTAAGAAGTGTTAGCCGCCAAGCGCAGCCATTTTTATTATACTTGAAGATTCATGTTTCCTTTAATTGAGCAAAATAACGCATTCTCTTTCGAAAAAAAAACGATGTGCTGAGCAGTTGTATTTCAAGAGATCAGTTGCATTTCAACAGCTCAATACCACCATATTATCACGTGTTTTGCGCGCGCGTCCTTCTATGTTGCTATTATTTGCATCGACAAATTCCACACAATTTTCAGTATTTACTGATTTTGATCCAATAACAGAAAGGATGTACGAGTGCAATTTGGTGTTTAATGACATGACAAGAAATATTAAAAGTTACAGGTAAAACGAAAGAGAAGAGTTTCAAATTGCCACCGACCATTATGGTGTTCATATATGAAGCACAAAGGATTGAGCTAGACTCTAGAGCGAGATAGACTGAAAGCTGAGCTGATCGTACGGAAATTGAGCAACTCAAACTTAGTCACGCCAGAAGAGAACTTTGAGCTGACAAACCTAAAAGTGACCAGCGTATCAATGACCCAAATCCTGGTGTTCCGACGGCGGCCAGGGGCGCTGCTGGTATTGAAATCATGGAAGAACGCCGCAAGATCTCTGAGTTGCACGACCAGATCTCCATCTCCCTTCAGGAGAGAGTCTGTCAATGCCAAGGCATTGTAAACGCCACTTTGGCTTGGGTAAAAAACGCGCAGCGTTTGTAGCTGGTGGAATTTACTTAAATCCATGGACCTGCCCAGAGAGCAGGAGAACAAAATACAATAACGAAAACAATAGACTGGCTCAATGAAAATTTTGACAAATGACTAATCAAGAAAATAAAGCAAATCGAAACGTACATGAATATACTGAACAATAGGTACATGATTCAAAAGGCTCAGCTTAGCAACTTAACTTACGTTGGTTTTCAAGGGCTGTTTAACGAAACAAAATTGCGAGACTACTGACACGATGATAGTTCATCTGTCTAAGACGGCTACAAGGTGAATGAATTCTTAAAATGCGATAGGCCTAGACGCCGCTGCCCGCTAATCCGCCGAGTCGACGGTTCTCGGCACAGAGTCCGTCGTGAGATAGAGAGAGAGGAGCTCAGGAGGAGGGTTGGTGGCGCTCATGACGGGTCGGCAGGGCTCAGAACAAGAGTTGGTGGTGCCGAAGCTCCACACTATGACCACAAACCCACCATGAACCACACTTCCTTATTCATTAATGATAAACATTCCTCTGCAGCCATCGGCAACTGTCACCCTACGGATGACCTACTCCTGAGGCGCAAGGAGCCGCTCACTGAATAATAACCGATCACTGGCAAGTCAAGCGCGAGGCTGCTAACGAAGACACTAAAGCTGGAATTACCAACTTTTCCGCCACGTCTGTATTCAAGTTTTAACATGAAACTTTTATTGCTCGTTGTTTGTTGCTCAACTCAGTCCTCCTACCTTCCGCTCTAGGTTAAGTACGATACTACTAACACTGTAACTTCAAGCTGCTTTTCTCGACGTATGCCTAAGTACGTTTGAAATCAGAGTATCGTCGACATACAGGGAGTGCACGCCTGACAGTTTCTGTCAGATATTTCATCAACGTAAAAACCGGCCCCAAAAGGCCCCGCCAAAACACTTCCGTGTGGCACGCCGCTGCACACTTCTACCTAGATTGATACCGTACTTTTAAGAAACTGCCCCATAACGTTTAAAATAGCGAACCGAAAATGCAAAACCGTATTCCGTACAGAGAACAGTGTGAAAACTATAACTTGAAAACTTGCCTTCTTGTTGGAAGTTTAACGCAAGACAATCCCTAAGAAAGTTGGCAGTAGAAATATCTAGCTAGTTGTGACTCGATACAAACAGATTAATAAATTCTCTAGCTAAACTCATGCTGGAGCACATATTTTTCATAATAAATACGAAAAGAAGTGATAATTAATTCGAGTAAAATTTGATCGCAAACTAACATTTTCAAGGATACACAACTATGCTCAAATTATAAAAAATAAAATCGGCTCTCGATCGCATACCAAAATATAGAAATTATTGAGGCAAAGGCAATACATCATCCGTGGAAAATAAAGAAAACGTGAAATAAGTATATTATCTACCAAAGAATATGAATGTTCCGAAGTTCGATCTCATGGTAGTGCGTGAACGCTTGGCTGACCGACTGAAGCTAGGCACTTCGTCGTCTTCCTCCTCCTCGTGTGCTGATGCTCCGACCCTCGATAAGCTTCTATCTCGAGCGGGTCGTATTAGTCCCTCTCATCGATGCTGTAACCTCATAGTGCCTACTCTATAAACAAATTAGCGAGTAAACTGTTCTGTATTAATCGCCTATCACTCCTGCTATAGCCAAAGACAATAATAGATCCCGAACCTTCAGGTTGATATTATATTCTTAATCAAATATAGACAATAAACAACCACACTGAAAAGTGGAGATTGGACAGATGTGAGAGTCTGCCTAAGACTCTAAGACTCTTCATTCTATATCACTGAAACAAATCGGTGCGTAGAAACTACGCACCAAAGTGACTATCCCGGCTTGTCCCAAAACGAGTTGCCGAAGGCGTCTAAAACACCCCTCAGCCAGCCGGAGCGCGTAATTGAAAGCTACTTTGAGCGCTCAGTGAGAAAGAGAAAGCCTCAGTGAACTTACCGCCGAAGCTTCTATGCATGTAGTACTGTGACGGAGAACACCAAATATAATATAGTGGCGGCAATAGCACATAGGATGAGAGAAAGACTGCCGGAAGTACATCATTTTATTAGAATACCACAATATGAGTATCGTGTCCACTATTGCTATGTCTCAAATGCTAAAATTGTTAGCGTTTGAGATAAATTCAAATTAATTACTCAACAATACAAATGTAAAAATTCGTATGCAATATATAGCCTAGGATTTTAACGCGCCCTTCGTGATATTACGGGGTAACAACTCCGAAGAAAATACATGGCATCGATTGCCGTATAAAATGAAATATTTATTGAAATTCCTACATGGCTCTTTACAACGCAGCTCTCTGAACGTATCCCTTCATGTTGAGATATGACCGGATTTAGGTATACTTGTTTTATCGTGACAGTTACATTATATGAGCATATTATTCCAATAAGCTGCATTATTATATATAGACATATTATTTGCAACCCTATAAATTCCCTTACCTCCGATTCTCCGCTGGAAGAACCATAGCCGACCGTAGCAGGATTCGAACCCGGGCTCGCTGCAGCAAACCGCGCGAAGCCATAGTCCACTTGACCACGTAGAGCGCATGCACTGCAAATTAAAATAAACCTTTTAACCTAACTTTCTACATCACGACTGAAAAGGCACTCATGTGTCTACATTTTCTAGATATCATTTATTTCTGTTATTCTTTCGAGAAGAATAATTAAACTTGTGGAAAGTTTAGAATCTCCATCATCTGCTATCACAACTTGCAGGTCGCGTGCTGTCGCAGAGTTGCATTACTGGTAGCATGAAAAATTGATCGACGTTGTACGAGGTTTTGGTGTTTAAGCATTCCTCGCACCGCCAATAATTAATACATGACTTTATTTGGGATAGGTAGACACAGAATTGTTATGTAAATTATTTTGCTAAAATCATGTCTATGATATAAGCTCCAGGTTAATCTTTTGTCACACTTTTTATATACATTATTAAAAATAGTGAATAAGTTTGAATTAACTGTCGATGATCTTTTACCTGGCTCACCAGTAACACAGACTGTAATCGAACTGCGGTATGTTTCATAACCTATATGACTTCTAAACCGCCTCTGTATTCGAGGAAATAAAACACCAACGATGAAAACTATAAAGCATGTGAATGTCGTATGTCTGTTTAATCACTATTGCATGATATATTCAACTAGTAATATTATCACTATTATTAAGTTGATTTAAGCTATTATCAATTTTTGTAACTATTAAATTCGAACTTGCATGTAAATTTTCGGCTTTCATTATTGGTCCTGCCATGATGTCATCAGCCTAGCTGCAGTGGCTGTCTGTGGCTGAGCGACAATTAGAGAAAACGGCGAACGAACTGTTGAGAAAACAGCGAACGAAGTTTCGGAATGATTCGTTTTGCTACATAGAGCGTTTTAGCTAGTGGAGATTCTGCAACTAACGCACCGATTTATTTCAGTGTAGTATCTTAAACTCAGAGTTAATAGTAGCTTTTAATAAGCGCTANTGCTACATAGAGCGTTTTAGCTAGTGGAGATTCTGCAACTAACGCACCGATTTATTTCAGTGTAGTAGCTTGAAATAAGCGCTAATAGTAGCTTGAAATAAGCGCTAATAGTAGCTTGAAATAAGCGCTAATAGTAGCTTGAAATAAGCGCTAATAGTAGCTTGAAATAAGCACTAATAGTAGCTTGAAATACGCGCTCCGGCTGGCTGAGTGGCGTTTTACGCACCTATGCCAACAAATTTTGGAACAAGCCTGGATAGACAGACATTTTGGTGCGGAGTTTTAGCGCAGCGATTTTTTTTGGGGACGCTACGAGACTGTCGATAGCGGAGGCTCTCATCATCAAGGACGAGTCTCCTGCTATCAATTTGCAAACCGCTGGATTCGTTAGGACGTTGAAATTATTCTCGGATTAATTTAATTTTCGATTTTAAATCGTTATGTACGATACTTTCTGCATGAACTTGTGTCATGTCCAAATTTCAATTTAAAGCGTTGTAATAACTTCACCTGCTTGATAATGAATATTGATATATTCGAAACGTTGTGTTCGAGTAAAATGTCATTTGGTTATCTGCTTTTTGATCTCCATTCACCAGCAATAAATTACTAGACTCCTGCGTTTGGCATTTTTTTTATCCGAGACGAGACAGCAGGCTCTGTGCCGGTTCGCAATAAAAACCGGGACAATTTTCAGCCCTCCGTAGGAATTCCGGGACGATACCGAGACGACACGATACATCCCAGTTAAAATAGGTAGCTTAAAATTAACCGGAATTTATAGTCATTTTAACGAGACATAACGAGATGAATCAATTATTGATATGGTGTAAACTTTGGCTTATCATCATACATTTATATAATAATATGAGACGTATCCTTTTACTATTCCGAAGCGACAACACATGTTGTGGTTTAATATGGTACTTAATGTTGACAGGCAAATAAAATGGAAAAGTACATTAATTATTTTCCAATAATTGTGTTCTATGATGGTCTGGAGGAGGCCATACTAGCTGTAGATGGTGACATCGGCTGACTGGAAAGACTTAGATTTGCCTCCAGCTCAATCACAGTATCAGATTTATCGATCTTGCCTTAATCAATCTCTTTCAACAAAAAGTCTGGAAAAAATATCAACAACATTTTAAAATACAACAAAATTTAAGTTGGAAAAAATATAATAGTTTGATTTTCAAAAAAGAACTCGAAATATCCATGTGTATCCTTTCTAAATAACGTTAAACACGCGTTTAATAACAATTTAGGAAACTGAGGTTCATTTCGTGAAAATTATTTCGGGACGCAGGAGTCTAAAATAGCGACACTGCTTCTTGCCCGGCACGCAAGTCTAGCCAAAGATTGAACAGTGCTTGACTCCCCGTCGCCCCAGTCTCGATGGTCGGGACTACCTCAGTCCGGACTGAGAGAGCCAGTTTTTCAGGCGTCAGTGTCGCAGAGTCTCATAGTGGAAACGGGCCTTTATAGAATAGAAGTGTCGGCAGTGAAGAAATAGGCCCATGGCCTGTTGCCGATTCTTGTACTTTACTACTTTTCGTGACTTGATTCACAAGGGATCCGGCCTTTGGAACCCGATCTTTCATTGCTGACGATTGATTGCGATAGCTGCTGGACTTTTTGCCTGGTCCGTAAGGTGCTAGGCATTTCAAGACTGAACATGTGCCCCCGCATAGCTTCGTCTAGTCTGTTTTTGAAGGCGTTTATACTCGGAGCGTCAAGTTCAACGATGCTCATGCTTTTAGGGGGGCTGCTCCACATATCGGTGATTCGAAGCAACAAGAATCAGTGTTGCCAGCTTTTTCTTGGTGAGAATACCAGATTGCCTAGCTCAAAATACCAGAAATTCTATTGTTAAAAAACAGACTAATACCTCAAATATAATGAAACTATTCGTTAGAAACGTTGGTTAGAAAAAATTTATCTTATTTACTGTGCATTTATTTGGCTTGACAATAATTAGCCAAATTGAACACGTTATATTTTTTTCCTCTATTTGGAACATTTTGCCACTTTTCTTTTCCAGTGCTTGATTTCATTGACACTTTTCCCTTTTTTATCACATTGTGGCTCACAGTGTGGCCTCTTTGCTCAACATGAGCAAAAAACGGAAACAGGTCATCTTCCTTTTTCTTAATTTCGTACATGCTTGCATATTACATTAATCTAACATTTCGGGTTTGATCACTTGCTGCGACTGAGCAGATAGCTTTTGGTCCGAATAAGGGACTCCAGTACCTTAGTTGAAATTTTATTTCGTTGCTTGTTTTTCACATAAGTTACTTGTGAAACCACTATCTCCACGAATGCATTGGAGACAGGTCAAAGTGGACAAGTGATGCAGTAGGCAGCCAGTTCCATGAATGGGTGGTAATTTTCAAGATCAGTGAAATATTGAATGGCACCCCAGAATTCAAGTGGCACTTTAGAATTCAAAACCACCAAACAATAATAGTGGAGCTTGCGTCGCAGAGATCGGTTCGACAACCTCACTCGTCCTAGGCCATACGTATCATCATTGATCAGTAATCAATCAAGGATAATCACTCTCGTGCTCATATTTCACAAAGCACGTTTGTTGAATGTGTTAACAATTAGATCGGGGTTATTTCATCGAGCGGTAATCTCGCGGTTCCAAAAATGGCGGGAAACCTCTAGTTCGCCGCTCTTAAGGTAATCTATATAATCAACGACTACGCTGGATTAAGTGCAAACTTCAGAGTTGGAACTTAATGCAGTAAATTTGCAGTAAGCAAGAAAATACCAGATTTTGGCAATTATACCAGATCTAAAATATTCATACCAGACACTTTCTGTCTGAAAATACCAAATTGTGAAATCTGGTATAGAAATATACCATCTGACAACGCTGACTGTTGAATTGTTGTCGCACCACGCAGACGGCGATAACAGATCGAGGCTAGGAAGCTCCATAATATTTAACCTTTCTTCATAAGGCTTGCCGTTTAATCCCGGAATTATCATTGTTGCACGTCTTTGACCACTCTTGACTAAATTTTTGTCCTTTTCTAGTTTTGGTGACCCACGTCGTTTCCAAATTCTAGGTTTGTACGCACGACAGCTACAAAAAACAGTTTCACCGCTTCTGCATTTATGTACCAGTTAGAGCGTCTGATCAGTGCAAGTCGTTTATTGGCTTTATTAACTTGAGCTTCAATATGCTTAGAAAATTTCAAACTCATTGTCGATATTAGCTCCTAAATCTTTTTTCCATTGTCGACTTCGACATCATCACTCTGTCGTTGCACCCATGTCTTCTCACACTAATCTTTCTTCGCATTATTCTAATTGGACATTATTATTGGACTAAGTAAGAAAACCGTTGTCCAAAGCAGCCCTGTACTATTGCACCATATAACAATAACATTCCCTAGACTGCTCAATATTATTGCGCAATATTTTGGTTTGCACGAGTACTCAGTGTGTCCATGAGTCATAATGGGGAGAAAAGGGAGATTCAAAGTCCGAACATCACTTCTTTGACAGAGAGAAGCTTAAAAAAATAACTACGAACTGAGCTATTTTCATTCAGTACCTAGTCCTGCTACTCTATTTTTTGAACATTTAGTACAATCTTAGTGTACTAGACCCCATAAAGCTGTCCAGACCTTTATGAAGTCCTGAAGAATTTTCTTTTCGCCGGCCTCAACAAGAACACGCGATTGCCTCAACTGCTTTGAACCACCGCTAGGGGCGCACTGGGGAATATTGCGCCCAGTGTTGCCAGGTTTTTTTCTCTGCGAGAATACCAGATTGCCTAGCCCAAAATACCAGAAATATACCAGAAATTCTATAATTCGAAAACTGACTAATACCTCCAAATTTAATGAAACTATTCGTCAGAAACGTTGGTTAGAAAAAGAAAAAAATATAGATCTCAGTACTCACTGCAGTGACTGACAGAGAGCGCATTTTTTCGTCGACGGAAACGTGGTCACGGACGGACAGACGGACATGGTGAGCACAATAGTGCATTTTTTTCATAAATGAGCAAATGCGCTAAAAAGTATTTTTTGTACTGTGCAATTCAGTGTGGCAATTCTTCCCCTTCGCTCAACAGGAGCAAGCCACGGAAACAGATCATCTTCCATTTTCATACATGCTTACATATTGCATGCTTGCATTGCATATTGCATTAATCTAACATTTCGGGTTTGATCACTTGTTACGGCTAGACTTTCAAATAAATAACGTTCAATTATATTGACCGTATATAGGACGCTGTTTTAAGGAAAATGATAAATAAATCATTCATACAAAGCATCTCGCAAGATCAAGCCCTGGGGCCGGATTATCAAAACTTCGTAACTTTTTGTACTTACGACAAAAAAGTTACGTGTTACGTAAGTACACCATAATTTTGGCATTATCTAAACTTTCGTACGCAAGGCTTAGCTAAAAGCGTATTATCAAAACCATCTGGGCAACTGACCAATCAGAGGCTTCGGATTTGCTGTTCCTATAGCTTCTCTCGACCAGTGCGCAGTGCGCTTGGATGAAAGTAGGATGTGTGGTGTCAGCTGCATTTGCGGTGCCTGACTATTATTTGGATATTTGTGTTTATTTGAATAAATGAGAGACGTTATCCAAATAGCGATGCAGTTTTTGTTGTGATCATTAACCGAAATTTCTTGCAACAAGGGCAAACAAATGCCTTATTCTCATTCAAAATTAAAAGAATTTTTAGAAGGTTACAAAGAATTTAGAAAATTTCGTGAGTTGGAGTTGCGACTGTCATAAAGAGAAATAAATTTGTGTACAGAGGACTAGAAAAATGGTTGGTTTGTCAACCTCGGTATAATTTTAAATCAAAAAGGCATTAAGATATTGTTCAAGTGAAAGACTATAAAACTCTTAGATATGAATATCAACATTTGCTTGTAAATTATAGCACAAAAGGCAATTAAAATTTTTATCCCAGAAGCATTCAATTAGCACGATCACATATTATGCCTATGCTAAATTATTTGCAAAATTCTATAAATTCACCGTATTGCAAGTAAATAAATAGTTTTATATTGTTTCGGCACACTCAAAACTTGTACGTAACTCCTCTTATGACACCTCCGAGCATGCGTAGAACTACGTACGGCTTCTTGTACGTAGCTTCCCACGCAAATGTTTTGATAATACCACCGCTAGAGTGGTATTCACATAGGTCGATTTTGCGTACTTACGACGTTTTGATAATACGGCCCCTGAACAATTTTAACAGGTTATTTGCTAAAAATTCCGTTAAATTCGTATTTAATATTAGGCAATAAAATTTAACCCAAACTTCTTCAGACGACTGTACAAGTACGATTAACAAGAAACTTTCTCACTCTCATTCCACTGATCTGGGTGATGGTCACGAATTCCTGCAACCGCCGCCTCTGACTGTACTTCTGAGTGAGGAAGTGCGGTCGGCGCTCGTGTACTGCGCCTGCGCCTTGAAATGATCGCCAGAGCAGCGACGGCAGCGGTTAACGCAGGTTGTGAAGAACAGCTTGTCCGCCCTCTAGCATTGGTAACTTGTAATCCTCGGTTGCGGCTGAATGGATTTTAGTATCGTTGAAGAGGCAGAGACGTGTCAGTGGGGGTGAATTCGTAAGGTTTGTGTCCGCGGAACCTGCTGTGTCGGTTCCTCAGAACCATTAATCTCTTGTTATTGGTCGCGTACGAGTGACCCATTACAAGTGCCATTTCCATTCCATTTCCGGGCCGTCGATCCCCGTCAGGGACTTGCCCCCCCCAGGGTCCCACACCAGGTACG